>NW_024426663.1:63407323-63592377 GCF_017311325.1 Ursus maritimus
TCGTCAATGGATACAACAAAGAGAGTGGGAAAACACAAGCAACTGATTTTGTTTTATTTGTTTTGCAGTACTTAAAACGATAAAGGACTAGTATCATAAATATATAAAGAACTCCTACAAATCAAAATGGAAAACAAAAAGACGCCTCCCCAAATAGATGGAATACTTAAACATCTAAAAGAAGAAATTCAGAGAGTCAATAAATAAATGAAAAGTGTCCAAACTTTTCCGTATAGAAATGCAATTTAAGATCGCAATGAGATACCATATTTCAATATTTCTTCATTAGGCAAATCTTAAAATGTCTGGCAAAATCAAATGCTGGCAAGGATAGAGACAAATGGGAACTTTTATACAATGTATGTCCATTGGTTTAACCACTTTGGGTAAAAGTTGGAGTCACCTAACAAAATTAAAAGTGTGCATATCCTTTCACTCAGCAATTTCACTCCAGGTATATTTTCTAGATTAACATGCACATGTGACCTAAAATATATGGAGTGTTCATGAAGGAATGCCCATAACAGCCAAAAAAATTAAAAAAACAAACTAAATGTCCAATAATAGTTGAATGAAAAAAAAATTGTGGTATAATCATACAGTGGAATACTATGCAGAATTTATATTTTTTCCTCCAGATACTCCCCCAAACATGGATGAATTTCATAAACATAGGATTCAGCAAATGAAGCAAGAATCAAAAAAAATGCACATATTATGGGGCACCTGGGTGGCTCAGTTAGTTAAGTGTCTAACTCGATCTCACTCAGGTCTTGATCTCAGGGCTGTGAGTTCAAGCCCTGTGTTGGGCTCCATGCTGAGTGTGGAGCCTAGTTTTTAAAAAAAAAAATATATATATATATGGGATACTTCTTGAGTATTAAATATGTTCTATTTTGTGACATGGGAGGAATTTCATATGAGTGGACTTCATAAATGTTTGTTATATTGTACATTTATATTTTCTACATTTTCCTGTGTGTATTTCTCACCATTTTTTAAATACTAAAGAAGAAGATGTATGGAAAATTATCTGCATGTTCACAAGATGATTTTTTTCCTTAAGATCCAAGACACCTATTGATCAATAAACTACTGAACACTTATCTTTGCAATACTGCACATCTGAAAATTATATGAGTTCACTAAGCATTTAACAAGTGATTTTTAAACTGAAGCAAATTTCTCATCTGTCTTCCACTAAATTTAATTACTTCTACAGGTGCTTTCCTAAACTTACCACAGTTTCTAAGAAATTGAAATTCCCTGAAACATCTGGAAGTTAAAAAATTTTTAATTAACAGTAACATTTTCATCATTTCTCAGAGTCTTGTCTGTAATCCTTTCTTTCTTGACAATCCAAGAATAAGTCTAGTAGTTTCTCTTTGGGGATTTTTTTTAATCTGTCCCCTATAATATTTGCACTTGGTAAGAATGAAGTTTCTTGAGATAAGTAGTCACCATAGCTGATCTCCATGTGTTGTTTCCAATGCCTTTTAATGAAAACAACTGAGTTAGAAACTTGCTCTGATATGACAATATTATTTTCAATGGTTTTTACGACATTCTTACCTTTGCACTTTCTCACACTGACAGATTTTCACTGGAGTTTTCCACTAATTCTCCTTCCTCTGGCTGAGCAGACCTTGCAATTTCCAGGAAGCAAAAGTACTTAGTTCATGAAAATAAAGTGGCAAGCTATGCTCACATTTATTTTCATTTGCTTTGGAGATTCTACTAGCTAAGTGGTAATAACAAGAATTTCTCTCATATCACCACTTTTAATTCATTTTGATCACACCGAAGGCTAATAATTTCTCTATATTATAAGCATAGGTTAATTACCTCCTGATAAATTGCAAAACATTTTCTTTTAGGGAGATTGAGTAACTATCAGAAGAATTTAATATCTAGGTCAATCATTTAATTTATTACCCTGATGACTACTTAAATATCAAAAAAACAAATAAAAATCATTTTTACACTTTAAATTGGCTCCCACTCAATCTGGTTTTATCTTATCAACCAATCAATCACATACTTTAAGAGTTATGGCTGAAACAAACAAATATAACTATTTTGAAAGATTTGAATGATCAAGTCAAATCAAAAATGATTCTGAATGATCTGAATGATTTATTTGATCATTCAGATCATTCAGAGTATTTTTCCTACAAAGTAATTTAGTTCAGTCTCTGGGAAAAAAACAGTGATTTAGTCCTAAAGGTTCTTTCTGGTTTTTAATACATACTTGTCTTAGATGAAGTGCTTGTGTTTTAAGCCTTATTTATTATAAGTGCTTAGTAACCCAAGCCACAAAATTGCGAAGACCTTACCCTTTTCCTTTCCCAGTTTCTCTTTCCTCTCTTAGTGGTGCCAGCAACAAAAGGACATGTAACTTTATCCTTTCTGGCTGCTAATACTTTACCTTGTAGACTCTGGAACGACAAATTCTATAATTGCTGCTATTTTTCACCATTCTGTTTCTTTTTGTGCTATGAAGTGGCTAGTACGTGCTTCCAAATTATATTTTTAAATAAAACTCCTTTAAGTGGACAGAGGTTAAAGAAATACCCAAGCCAAAATGTTTTGGACTTTGGTTTTTTAAAACAGAATTTGGTTTTGCAGCTCCAGGAATGGGTCACTTCAAGCTTTCCAGGTTTTCCTTTCTACAGTCTTTGTATTAAAAATAAATCCTTTTGTCTTTTGAAAACTATTTTTCATTATTACTTGGTATAAATTTAAAAGACATTAACTAACAATTTCATTTAACATATACTGAGTGTATGCAGACAGCCTTCAGATTAACAATGGAATAATATAGAGGAAAAAAAAAAAGATCAACTGGAAATTACCATTACTGTGGGGGGTGAGGGAGACAGCAATCAGACTCCTGTTACTCAGTGAGTTCTTACAATTCAACCCGAAACTTAAAATCTGGATTCCTCTACTGCTTTTTGCTATACAGTGGATCCATGCATTTTCTTTTGTCCTCATTTTTGGGAAAACAAAGATTTTTCTAATTCATCAGTGCTGTCTTCCCTGACTTTCCAGAATCCATGATGGAGAGAGAATGAAACGTACTAGAAACGATTACCTTCCCCAACATTGACTAAATTCCAAAAAATTTGCATGACTCTGCAACAAATGACAGCACTCATACAATAGTGAATTAAGAAGAGAGCAATTCCAAATTTCACTTACAAAAAATTTTCCTCATATAAACAATAAGGTCTTTTCACTACTTCAGACTCTCTCCTTGGACACAGTATGGTTTATCTGTACCAATTAAAATTTGACATCATGTCTTCTTTTTTTTAAAGATAAAGATTTTATTTATTTATTGAGAGAGAGAGCCAGAAAAAGAGAGCATGAGCAGGAGTGAGGGGCAAAGGGAGCGGGAGAAGCAGATTTCCCACTGAGCAAGGAGCCCTGTGTGGGGCTCAATCCCAGAACCCTGGAATCATGACCTAACTGAAGGCAGACGCTTGACTGAGCACCCAGGCGTCCCGTGACATCATGTCTTGAACACACCATACTATATAGTTTGACCAGCACAGAGCAGAACAAGTCTGTCATCATGCTTGCTGTGCATATAGTACTTCTATTATAAATCTTTCTCACACATGTTGCTCTTAAGCCAGGTGTAATACATCTTAAGTATGCACAGTGAGATTGGGGTCCTAAATTACTCCTATTAACTATAAGTTTGACAGTATAGAATGCCAGCCAATTAATTCTGAACACTGATTTCATCATCTGGTATATTAGATCATCCTGCTATTTCAAATCATCTACCACTTTACTGAGGACATAGTTGAAAGTATTGAACAGACAGGGTAAAGGGTAACATAGATTAATTTTAATCAGTGACCTTTGCACATGGTTCCCCAAGTTACAAATTCACCTACCTTTACAACTTTTCAGCTCAAATTTCTCTATCTAGTACTTTGAGAGTCTTTCAAATGCTTTACTGAAATTAGGGAGTACTGTGGCCATACCATACCTCTAACCCACAGTCCAAAAAAAGGGAATGAGTCCAAAGCTAGTCATGCTTTTTTCATAAATCCAGTAATTACGACTTATTTTTGGAACTCCTACAGCCAATCTTTTAATAATCTGCTCTGGAATCTTTCTCAAGAACATAAAGAAGTTTGCAGAATTTACTTTCTTGTGAATTTCAAAAAAGATCTCCTTTTTAGACATTGATAAGCTTCTTTATCACACTTTGTAGATTGGCAGGCAGAAGCTCAACAATACCAAATACATACTCTCAGTGTTCTATTCTATAATTTTTCCCAAAATAGGAGACTGAGATGCACTTAAATCATCCAGTATTTCAGAACAAACGGGGAAAAAAGAGAGAAGTACTATATTTACCCAAATGGTTGAATGTAGCTAAAATGAGTTTGCTTAAGGGAGGTGAAAAAGTAAAAACAATTTTCATTTTAAAACTCCACTAACACATATTTCCTTTTATGAAGCTCATTCCTTCTCCTCTTACCTAAGCAACAAAACCTGCTTTGAGTCAAGATCTGATATAATCAGATATTTTAGTGTGACTTTAAGTCAATATGTTCTCTTTCAAAGGGAGTATTTGTGTTTTTAATCCCCACTTCTCTTATCTTTAAGTGTGGAATTTAAATCTAGGTCCTTTATTAAGGAAATTTCAAGAGAACAGATGGGGGAAATTCGGGTAAGCTGGGAGGGGGAGAAGGGCTCCTAGTTACCCCTGAGATCACACCACTCGAATGCTACCTCTTCCTTGCACTTGTAATTGAAAACCACCTGGACCAAAAACAAAACAAAACAAAAAGCCCTACCAATAATTCAGAAAAGATAGTATATCCGCCCTAAGCGTCACATGAGTTCTGACCCTTGTGTATCTGAAATATGAGTTTGAAAATATAAGCCTGATGGGGCGCCTGGGTGGCGCGGTCCTTAAGCATCTGCCTTCGGCTCAGGGCGTGATCCCAGCGTTCTGGGATCGATCCCCACATCAGGCTCCTCCCCTAAGAGCCTGCTTCTTCCTCTCCCACTCCCCCTGTTTGTGTTCCCTCCCTTGCTGGCTGTCTCTCTCTGTCAAATAAATAAAAATAAAATCTTAAAAAAAAAGAAAAGAAAAGAAAATATAAGCCTGAGTTTATCTTCAGAAACATGGATCTTAAATTTCTGTCAATAATTCAGCACTCGCTGCTAAAACATTGAAAGATAGACCCTGGAGAGGGCAGTTGAAAGTCACTCCAAGTTCAGCTCAGAGAACGCTACAGAAGCTGAGCTTTGGTCCTTATAACCTCTCCTCCCTCACAGTGGTTACTCTCAACAGTGCCAGTTTGGAAGCTTAACAAAAAATTTCGGGCACAATTTTAACATTTAATTCATATCTAATGATAAATACTATTATCACCATAATCCCAATTAAATTGGACTTTCAGTCTTTCAAATAACCATCCATGGAGCATACCTTCTAGAATGTCTATGTTTAATAGCCTGTGTTTAAACTTCTGTGTTTAATAGCCTGCAAGGACTTTTCCTGAATCAATCCTTATACATATTTTTATATGAAAACATTTTGTTCTAATGTCATCTCACCAATAAAATGTATCATGTGATATAGTTTATGAACTCCTAGCTCAATGCCATTTGTGTTTTAGGTCAGATATTAATGGGGGATGAGGAGGAGAACCCTACCCAGGAGAATTACTCAATGCCCTAAGCAATGAGATATTCTAAGAGAGAATCATAAAAAAGAAAAGATAAGGTTGAATAGCAATGATTTGGCAAGGATCCAAAATTCACTTCTCATATTTTGGTGACTGCATTTGAAATTCCAGGAATTTAGCTTATTGTAAATCTTTTTCCTTTTGTTCCAAAAGCTATTTCTGAAATTGGAAATGCCTCTGAGAAATGACATAGAAAATTAATGATTATCTCAAAACACCCTTGGCAAGTAAGGAAACAGATTTGAATAATTATCACCTATTCCAATTGTGAATTTATTGTAAATAGTCTGATGCAATTTCTTGTATGTTAAAAATAAAGGATAATCAAATTGTCTTAATCTATTGGAAAGTTGCCTTGATCTATTAGAACATATATGAAGAAATAGGTGGGTAGAGTCACAAACTTCTAAATCTGCCACTATCTTTGTATTTGAAGATAAAATAATAAAATAGAAAATTGTTAAATCAGATAGCTACATAACACAATATGAATAAGAAAACAGTTTTTGCTTTTGGTTTTTGCTATGAGCTTCAAGGTAAACACAAGAACAACATCTGAAAGGTTTTTCTAACTGGGCTCAGTTTAGACTTGATAACCTAGTTTCTTAGTAAAATATAACATATCCAGTCCAATTGTTCTCTTAAAATACTGTCAGACCTATCTTTGATTTAAGAAAAATATTTGATGGGGCACCAGGGTGGCAGAGTGGTTGGGCGTCTGCCTTCGGCTCAGGGCGTGATCCCAGCGTTCTGGGATCGAGCCCCACATCAGTCTCCTCCGCTGTGAGCCTGCTTCTTCCTCTCCCACTCCCCCTGCCTGTGTTCCCTCTCTTGCTGGCTGTCTCCATCTCTGTCGAATAAATAAAAAGCAAAATTTTTAAAATAAAAAAAAGAAAGAAAAAAGAAAAATATTTGATGAAAAATTACAGTAGAGATGGGTAGAAACTATTTTGGGGTGGGATAGAAGAGAAGTATTTTGGGAACTACTTTACATTATAGCCTTGTCTGTACATTTTTAAAAATGAAATAATTCTGGGAGATATAAATAATTACTTCCATTTTATAGATAGGAAAATTAAAGCTCAGACATGCTAAATAGTCTGCCCAATATTGCTCAACCAGCATTCATATCAACTATGTTCATTCCAAAATCCATGCACTTTCTGCTATACCAAGTAAATATCTAATAATAAGGAAAAGATTAAGATAAATCACAAATTACCAACTTGTGATGGTATTACATAGCACTAAAATTATACATATGAAATTTAACACCATGGGAAATATTTATAACAATTGTTCCATGAACAAGAATTCCAAATTATAACCAGCCTGTGATTACTATTACGCAAAAATGAAAAAAAAAATTGATAAAGTAGTGATAGGATTATGAAGAATTCTAAATATAGCTCTTACCACTGTGGTAAAGATATAAATATCTATACATGGAGAGGAAGAATGCCAGTTTCTTCTTTGGATATGGTCCAAATGAATGTCTGGGAATAGATTTTTAAGTTGGGAATGCAGCTTTCAAAAATGGCTTTAAATGTGTTATGTTGTTTAATCCTCAGAAATATACAAAGTGGGATCATTATTATCATATTTCATGTTAAGGAAAATGAAGAAGAGATAGATTAAATAACTTGCCTAAATTACCCAGCTAATTAATGATGGAGGCAGATGTTGAACCCACAGCTCATTTTTTAGCCATAGCACCTTAGCTGCTAGTACTTACAAAAGATGGAATACACCAACAATGCTTATTTTATGGAAATGAAAGCTGGATGTTGATAAATTACATAACAATGACAACATGAAAACTAATATTAAATACCTAGGAAGTAACATAGAGAAACTTAAAAGGATAGGTAAAAAATCAAGTGTTCGGGATAATTCCAAAAAGGTCACTAATACTGATATGATATCATACAGGTAAACCACATCAAAGAATAAATAGAGGCCAACTTAAATATATTTTATAGAAATTAACAAAAATAAATTTGAAATATATTGAGATTGGTATTTAAAGAAACAATTGAACAGTGATGGTTGCCAAGGAGAAAACATGAGAAGAGAAAGAGAATGACAATCCCAAATATAGGAACAAATGAAAAAGATGGTCCAAATATCATCAGTACAATACTAGCAAACTGAAGTCAGTAACACATTAAAAGAATCACATACAATGATCAAGTAGGATTTATCTCTGGGATGCAAATGATGGTTTAACATACACATACCAATAAATGTGATATACCATATTAACAGGATGAAGAACTAAAATCACATGATCATATCTCAATAGATGCAGAAAAAGCATTTGACAAAATTTAACATAATTTCATGATAACAACACTCAATGGTATAAAAGCAATATACATCAACATAATAAAAGCCATATATGACAAGCCCATAGCCAACATCATACTCCACAGTGAAAAGGTGAAAGCTTTTCCTCTAAGATCAGGAACAAGACAAGAATGCCCATTCCAGCCATGTCTATTCAACATAGTATTGGAAGTCCTAAGCAGAGCAATTAAGAAGGAAAAGAAACAAACTAAATCAGAAAGGGAGAATTAACATTACTTGTTCCCAGATGACATAAGCTTATACATAACAAACTCTAAAGTCTAAAACAAACAAACAAACAAACAAACAAAAACAACGCTGTGCAAACTAATAAATAAATTCAGTAAACTAGCAGAATGCAAAATCCATGAAAATCAGTTGAAGTTCTATACACTAATAATGACCTATCTGTAAAGGAAAAATTTCTTAAAAGCCCATTTACAATAGCATCAAAAAGAATAAAATATTTAAGAATAATAAAATAAGTCTCAGAGATGAAAAGCACAGCATAGGGCATACAGAAAAATAAAATAAAATAAAATATTTAGGAATAAACTTTACCAAGGAGGTAAAAGACTTGTACACTGAAAACTACAATATATTGGTAAAATAAATTAAAGAACATATAAATAAGTGAAAAACATCCTGTGTGTGTGGATGGGAAGACTTAAGATTGTTAAAATAAGAATTTCTGTATGCTATTCAGTAGCCCAGAGTCCTGTGTAGTAAAGGTCAGGAACTCTTCTTCTAGTCACACTTTGCCATCATCTGTATAACCTCAGGCAATGACTCTGCCTTCCCTGTCCTTGATTTTCTGATGTGCGGAGGAAGAGAGCCTCTAAGCTCAGCCTATGAGTCTAGCCATTTCTGAGCTGTATTACAATTCAAGTCACCTGAGCATAGTGACTGATGAAATGTGTGAAAAGAGGAGACGATCTGTAATAGTAGTCCAAACAAAATAACTATTTATTGTAAACAGTTATTAAAGTTTATATAATTATTTACCTTTTTTTTTCTTATTTAAGGCAAAGTGTTTTAATACACTCAACTTAAACTGTACATCTCAAAACTCAAGGATGGAAGAGGCTTCAAAGGCAGGCAGAGAAGTCTTGAATGTCCTGCCAGGACCCTCGCAAAGGGATTTACTTAATCTCTTTGAGCCTCAGTTTCCTCATCCGTGGACTAGTATTATCTATGTAGGATTATGATGAGGATACATGAAATAAACAGTGTAAATTTGTCCAATGACTGCCACACCACAGTGGGGCTAATGAGCAAAGCAAATCAGCTTTATCAGTTGAGTAGCAATCCATGGAGATTTAAAGACTGAGAGAAATAAACCAGGCAAACATCCACTTTCCTGGCTTTATGCAGGCAGCCTACAAAGTTGAAGTACGACAAAACAAAACAAAACAAAACAAAACAAAACCCCCCAGCCAAGGGAGAGGTGGTTGACAAAAATGCGAAGAAATCAATGCAAGAGAATGCAGATAAATGTGGGAGAAAAGAGCTAAGCTAAGAGGAAAAGTATTTTGAATCTGAGTCAAGTATGTGACTGATAAAGCTGTGACCCTTCCCAGGCAGGGCAGAGGGTGGTCCCAGAGTTTAGATGTGATCCCAAGAACATACTGACCTAGATTCTGGCTTTAGTGCATCTACACGTAAAGGCAATGGAAATTTTAAAACATAAGACTTTAGCTACAACAGGAAAAGTGTTGCAAATAGTTAGTTGGTTTTAAACAAGAAATTTGTCCACATACTCTTTTTCCTATTAAGAGCAGGCACCAAAGTCAGGGACAAGCCCCAGGCTTCCTAAGTCTTCACATGCATCCCAGATTGATGGCTCTATAGGGCCATCAGGGGCATCACAAGCTCTTGAGACATCACTTTGTTAATTACAGACTAAAGTCGAGTACTTAGAATCCAATGACAAGCTCTACATGGGAAATGCTTCATGTGGAAAAAAGGACCCATGTAAATATTCACAAGTCAATTAATATAAACTGCACTTTCCCATTTTTCTGCTTTTGTTCCTGCTCTTCTCTGCCTGAAGAACTCTGATTTTCACAATTCATACAGTTTTTAAGTGTCAGGTCCAATGGCATTATCTTTGTGAAGATTTTCTTCTCTCTATATCATAATCCAAGTGATTATTTTCTACCTCAGGAGCCTCCTATACCATTACTTACACGTTCCTTATAACATATATTTTGTTTTATATCATAAAGTTCATTTTTTGCCTTCCTTTTCCTCATCAAGTTGTAAACTCCTCTAAGATAAACAATTTGATTTATTAATTTTCTTGAATCATCACCATTGCCAAGTGCTCATTTCCCATGTTGGAGACAGTATTTGTTGAATGAATAGAATGTTACAATTTATTAACAATGCCCTGTAGTTTTAGGGGCACCTGTGTGGCTCAGTCAGTTAAATGGCTGAGTCTTGACTTCAGGTCAGGTCCTGATCTCAGGGTCCTGGAATCGAGCCACACGCCAGGCTCCACACTCAGGAGGGAGTCTGCTTGAGGATTCTCTCTCCCTCTCCTCTGCCCCTACCCCTGCTCTAAATAAATACATACATACATACATACATACATAAATCTTTAAAACAAACAATGTCCTGTAGTTTCAGATGTTAGAGTGTGACAAAAATCTACTGAACTTCTGGAACACCCTCAGGAGCCAGCAGCCACCCCAAGACCACAAAAGCTACCAGACCAGTAGATCCTGAGTCCTCAAAGTAAAGTTAGCCCCTTTCCAGCCTCATGTGCCTATTCTCCTCTTTCTGAGACCGTTGTTTTCTCACCTGATCAGATTTTTAAAAATTTTAACTTCAGTATAGTTAACATATAGCATTAGTTTCATCTGTACAATATGATGATTCAACAATTCTATACATCACTCAGTGTTCATCAAGACAAGTGCCCTGCTTAATTCCCATCACCTATTTCACCCATTCCTCCACCCACCCACCTCCCCTCTGGTAACCATTAGTTTGTTCTGTAGAGTTAAAAGTGTGTTTCTTGATGTCTCTCTCTCTTTTTCCCCTTGCTCATTTGTTTTGTTCCTTAAATTTCACATAGGAGTGAAATCAGATGGCATTTGTCTTTCTCTGACTGACTTTGCTTAGCCTTATACCCTCTAGCTCCAACCATGATGTTGCAAATGGCAAGATTTCATTCCTTTTTATGGCTGAATAATATTTCTTGCATATATACACCACATCTTCTTTATCCATTTATCTAACGATGGGCATGTGGGCTGTTTCCATAATTTGACTGAAATAAATAATGCTGCTATAAACATAAGGGTGCATGTATTCCTTTGAATTAGTGTTTTTGTATTTGGAGGATAAATACCTAGTAGCGCCATTACTAGATCATAGGGTAGGTCTGTTTTTCACTTTTTGAGGAACCTCCATACTGTTTTCAACAGTGGCTACACCAGTTTGCATTCCTATCAACAGTGCATGAGGGTCCCTTTTTCTGCACATCCTCATCAGCACTTGTTGTCTCTTGTGTTTTTGATTTTAGCCATTCTGACAGTTGTAAGGTGATGTCTCATTACAGTTTTTGATTTGCATTTCCTGGATGATAAGTGTTGTTGAGCATCTTCTCATGTGTCTGTTGGCCAACTGTACGTCTTCTTTGGAGAAATGTTTGTTGATGGCTTTTTCTCATTTTTAATTGGATTATTTATTCTTTGGATGTTGAGTTGTATAACTTCTCTAGTATTTTGGATACTAGCTCTTTATCAGATATGTCATTTGCAAATATCTTCTCCCATTCATTAGGTTGTCTTTAAGTTTTGTTGGTTGTTCCTCTAGCTGTGCAGAAGCTTTTTATTTTGATGTAGTCCCAATAGTGTGTTTTTGTTTTTATTTTCCTTGCTTTAGGAGACATATCTAGAAAAATTGCTACGGCCAAAGTCAGAGAAGTTGCTGCCTGTGCACTGTTCTAGGAGTTTTATGGTTTCAGGCCTCAGATGTAGTTCTTTAATCCATTTTGAGTTTATTTTTGTGTATAGTGTAAGAAAGTGGTCCAATTTTATTCTTTTGCATGGAGCTGACCAGTTTTCCCAACACCATTTGTTGAAGAGACTTTTTTCCATTGGATATTCTTTCCTGCTTTGTCGAAGATTAATTGACCATATAATTGTGGGTTTACTTCTGGGCTTTCTACTCTGTTCTTGATCTATGTGTCTATTTTTATGCCAGTACCATACTGTTTTGATTACTAGAGCTTTGTAATAAAACTTGAAGTTGGGAATTTGTGAAACCTCCAGCTTTGCTTTTCTTTTTGCAGACTGGTTTGGCCAGATGGAGCCTTTTATGGTTTCATACAGTTTTTGGATTATTTGTTCTAGTTCTATGAAAAATGCTGTTGGTATTTTGATAGGGATTGCATTAAATCTAGGTTGCTTTGGGTAGTACAGACACTTTAACAATATTTGTTTTTCCAATCCATGAGCATGGAATATCTTTCCATTTCTTTGTGTCATCTTCAATTTCTTTCATAGATGTTTTATAGTTTTCAGGGGATAGGTCTTTCACCTCTTAAGTTTATTCCTAGGTATCTTATTATTTTGGTACAATTATGAATGGGGCTGTTTTCTCAATTTCTCTTTCTGCTGCTTCATTATTATGTATAGAAACGTGACAGATTTCTGCACATTGATTTTTTCACCTGATCAGTTTTAATGAGCCTGTCACATTTAGGATCACAAAAGTCAACACATTAAAGGTTTTGTGTGTCCATTCATTCATTCATTTATTTAACAAATGTACTGAGTACTTCTCATAAGGCACCTACTGAGGATAAAAGATTAATACACAGAAACCCCCTCCCTGAACTCCTGATGTAGCAGGAGAAACAATGCTCCAGGAGGTCAAAGACTGTACCAGCCTTGCTCCCTGCTGAGTGCTCACAGCCTGACAGCACATATGGAGCACTTAGTCAGTATTTGCTGAATTAAAAATTCATTAAAGTTAATATAACACTGTATGCTAACCCTACTACAATTAAAATTGAAAAATTCATTAAAAGTGATGTGTTATACAGAGAAGTATGGCTAAAGCTGGTGGTAAAGTACACGGAAGGCAGGAATTTGCTCTGAGGGAGGAGTGAAAGGAATGGCTTTAGAAAAGAGAGAGCATCATTACCAAATCTTGAATGATAAACAGAAGTATATTAAATTGAGAAAGGATAAGAGCTGCCAAAGCTGAGTGAACAACACAGAAGATGTGAAAAGTGTGTGGCAGGCAGGCTATCAGGTTTGACTGATCAGCCTTACTGTTCTTCAGGATGGAGATCATTTTGAGAATTTGATGACCACTCTCACCAAATTTCTCCAGAAAAAAAAATACACTTAAACCCATTTGGGATGCCTGGGTGGCTCAGCCGGTTAAGCACCTGTCTTTGGCTCAGGTCGTGATCCCAGGGTCCTGGGACAGAGCCCCATATTCGTCTCCCTGCTCAGATGGGAGTCTGCTTGTCCTTCTACCCCTCTCCCTGGCTCATGTATACACATGCTCTCTCTTTCTCTGTCTCCCAAGTAAATAAACAAAATCTTTAAAAAAAATGTATGTAGGAAGGTATTTTCTGCATAGCTTTGGCGAAGACCCAAAGGTAAGTGTCACAAACCTGCATATTCCAAATTAAGGTTCCATACCATTCCAAATTAAGGTTCCATACCATTCCAAATTAAGGTTTTGCAGGATTTGCAAAAACCGGTTTTGGAGTCCTTCACTCATCATGCAGCTTGAGGTCATACAGGTTTGAGGGAGAAGGATGCTATCACAAGGTAAGACTGTGTGGGACTGAGGTATTTTCCTTATTGCTCTAAGTAGGGAGGGGGAGAGAAGAGGAAAGGTTGGAACCAAGTGAGAATAATATAAGGGGTCCACACAGAGGACTTGGGAGACACAATGAGCTAGGCTTTAGCTCATGACTGAGAATATGAAGACACGGAGGGAATGAAGCAGACAGAAAATGACATGGTGCATTTACAGTGAATGTCATTTCTCCAAAGAAGCATCACCACAGATGGAACTGGCCTGGGGTTCTTTTTAAAGGGACTTTATTCAAAAGTACTGTTTGGGGGGCAGGAAATTGATGAGTAAAATGGCCCAACAGAAAGGTGGACTTCTGAGGCCAGGAGGCTAAAATGGCCAGCTGGAGGAGGAAAGATGGCATTGGATATTCCCCGTGGAGAAACTTTTGAAGAAACCCACAAAAATGCACCAAAAAGAAAAGGTCCAGAGATCACCAATACCAAATCCCAATGATATCAGCTGAAGGCCCTTTCACAAAGTCTATCCTGTTGGCCAGCCGTGAAAGGGCCAGAACCTCAGCTAGTAAATGGTGAAGAGTTGACAAAGTAAGGAGAAAAGAAGCCAAGGGGACTTCCAGATCAAAGCAGTAACAAGCTGGGGCAGAAGGATGCTTTAAATCAGAGAAGAGTTTGCAGTCTTGAGTGTTACACTGGACTGGAATGTCAAATAAAATACAAATCTGGATTTTGTAAGAAGAGAATTATTCAAAAGGACTGTTGCAGTAGCAGGAGAATTACTGCAGTGGGGGAGAACACTCTGACAATAAGATCTGCATGAATCTCCAGGTTTAGGCGAAGAGTTTTCTGGTTTAGGGAGCTGTAAACAAGGCTAGAAAAAAAAACAGGTGTTGGGAAGTGGGATGAAAGGGCAGTGTGATTAGAGAACAGATCAGAGAATGTTTTACTCTGAAGCCAGCCTATTCTCAGGAGAGGTTGTATGTGGCTCAAGCTGAGGATGAGTTGAAATTCAGGGGCCTAGAGGAAGGAGAGAAAGTTAACCAAAGTTTGATTAGCAAAGGATTTGTTCCTACTGATCAATAGAGACGAGCGGTTCAGCTAATCATTTATGAGGCAAAGAATGAATGAGATTAGCAGGGACAGAGTCTGGCCTTGACATAGGTAAACAAGGAGGTATCCATTTGTCTTCTCAAAGTCTTATGGGGAAGGATGGTAATTTGCAATAAGCTATTTCCCAGAACACAAAAGAGGTGGCGGGGTGGGGGTGGGGGGATTTCCTAACCATCACTGTTTTCCAGTAGCAAAGGACTCAGGTAAAATTTAATTTTCAGGAATTTTCAGAAATTTTCAATTTCTGCAATAAGAGTGTAGCTGTAATTGGAAAGGACCAGAAAATCTATGGAAGTTGCCAACATTTTATCCAAGAGCAAGAAAAACTAGTCCACTGGACGTGCCTGAAAGGATGGTGGCTTGTTAAATCCCTTTGAATTCAGCTCACTTGTGTAACAGCTCCACATGTAAACACACAATTGTATGTTCAACTTCAGGGATTTCTCAGATCACACGCTAGAAGATCTCAGGGTGTGCAGAAAAGGCAAAATGGAAGCAGAAGAGGCAGCATGCTTACCCAAGCAGCCTTGATGGTTTTCTGAACCAGACAAATAAGATAGGAGGTTTGCTTTCTGGGGGCATTTACTTCAAGAGAGTAAAAAAAGAAATATGAACAGATTATTACAAAAATAGAAATGTACAAATACCATGAGGCATACGAGAATTTAGAAGAAGAAAATCCTCATTACCCAAAGAGCTATAAGAAATCAGTAAAAGAGCATGATTTTTTTTTCTCCTGAGATCATCAGGAAAGGAGTTCTAAAAGCATTGAGTTGATTCTAGTCCAGTGTGGGATTAGAAAATGTGCAGAGAGGAGGAGCAGGGGTATTCCAGCTGGGGTGACAATAAGCACAGGAGAGGAGATAGGATTTGAGAAGACCTATGTGAGGACTTGCAAGTAGTTGGAGTAGGGGATACGGGAAAAAAAAAAGATAGGGAGATAATATTCTAAAGGAGGTAGCAAGACATGAATGCCACATACTAACGGAGTTTAATGTGATTTCATTCTACACAAAAGACTAAGCCCCCCAAAATACTGGACAAGTCAATGGCATGATCAGATCTGTGCTTTAAGATACAACTCCATCAATGTAAAAAAAAGAATTGAAGAGAGAAGACCTGGGGTTAAGATGGGTGAATGCCACAAGTGATATGCAAAGTGAACCACTTTTTAATACCACCTCCTGTTTATGACAAAATTATTTTCAGTAGAAACCGTGAAATGAAATAAATAATGTAGTGGATAGGAAAGAAGAGCAGCAACTAAGATGTTTTCCTATAGCTTTGTGATATAATTATGCCACTAAAGAAATAAAAACACAAGCACTATGATAGAGCAAATATATATTTACACACACACACACATATACATGCATATACATGTATGTGGATAAGCTTTTTAATATTTTTACACATATTTTTGGAAAAAGGGGAAATCTTACACATATGGGTCCACCACAATAGTATTAACATTAAAGTTTCTGTTAAGAGCTTCCATTTTTGCAGCTTTGTCAAAATTGAGATTTTTGCGTATTCCCGGTCAGTGATGAGTATAGCCAGATTTTTTCATCTCTCTTCATTGAGTTGATTGATAAAGATGTCTTATTAATTTTAAGTTTGAATTTTTTTTTCATATGAAGGAACCAAGAGTCTGTGGGCAGCTATAGTCTTAAACATAAGTTTGGCAGAGATTCATAAAAATCTTATTTCACAGTAATTTCTAAAAATTGAAACACAAAAACTCCAGATGCTCACCTAGATTGACAGAATGGAGTTAATTCAAATTCTGCTTTTTAATCTTCATAGACCCTAGACTATCATTGTTTGTTTCAGATCTACTGTTTAAATGCAAGAATACATAATATCACATGGTTAAGAGATCCAAATTGTACCTGAAACATGCTTGAACACTTCCAACATGTCCTTGCTATGGATACACTCAGGTACAAAGGCACATAGCCTGGTCTGTATGTGTCAGGGGCAAAGTGCATAAGGGGAAGTTCTCTGGATTAATGTCTGTGTGCAATGTTTTTTAAAAGATAATACAAATGGGCTAATTTGAAGCTATTATAATTTGCAGTTACTGTTGAAATTCAGTAACAACAGCAGCCATTCTTTAGCACTTATACCAACAGAGGATTTTTTAGAGGAGAAATGTATTATCACTGACATTTTGTTTAGTTCTAAGCACTTGATGTAATACCAAGCAAATGATCTTTTTGTCACTTACACTTTAAATTCCCTATAATTTAAAATTCACTCCTTTACTACTTGTGACTGAGGCAAGAGCTTTCACTGCCCCGCTCTTAAATCCTCCACAGAGAAGGGAAGAGAAAATGGAAACTGTCAATTTAGTAAGTATCAACACTGGGCCTAACAGTACGTAGGATTCTATGTAAGAAAACTCTTTGAAGGGATTATTATTTTGTCATTTTAAGATGAAGAATATTAGGATCAGTTGCCAAAGATTACACAGCAAAGGAAGCAGTGAAGTTGGAATTCAAACTGAGATTGCTCGGATTCCAAAGCACATACTATTTCTATTCTACCTAACTGCTTCTTGAGTGCAAGGGGTAAATTCTAAGGCTGTGGCAGAAGTTAGATGTAATTAGTGCTCGAGTTTGGTAGCATCAAGAGAATGGAGAGATTATAAGCCTGGCATGGGGGAGGCAGTGATACTGCAGGGTCAAAACGGACCAAATCGGACAATATCATGGAGGTGGGAACAATGAAGACGGTGAAATTCAAGTTTAAAAACCTGGAAAGAACAGAGCCAGGCAATATTTGAGACACCAATATCTAGAATTTGCTAATACCTTATTGAAATTTCAATGAGGGGCACTTGGGTGGCTCAGTCAGTTAAGCATCTGCCTTCAGCTCAGGTCATGATCCCAGGGTACTAGGATAGAGCCCTGCATCAGGCTCCCTGCTCAGCGGAGAGCCTGCTTATCACTCTGCCTCTGCCTACCGCCCTACTTGCATGCACACTCTCTCTCTCTGTCAAATAAATAAGTAAAATCTTTTAAAAAATTTCAATGAGATGAATAAAAAAATCTACCTACTGGGACTCCCATCAGAGGGAGACCTGCATATGAAGAGTGAATGCTTTTAAAAGCTGTTTGGCATGGATAAGGAATATTCTCTAGAAACAGTAGTTGAACACAAATTGCCTTCTAAGAATGGGTAGTCTAGTTAATCATATAACTTTTGCTTACCAAGTAGGAAATGCAAGTTTGGAGGCAGAGCTGAATTGCTCAGGAAGGCAGACAAGAGGTTAATGCAGCTGCGATATTTAGTGGCATACAATTGCCCTATAACCTCAGCCCAGGGTACTTTTTCTTCAAATATCATAGCTTGGAGTGTCAACAAATTAACGGCTTTCCAAGTATACCTACATTGGGTACTGCCACACATATGGTACTACTTGAAAAATAAACCCGATAGATGATAGATAGATAGATAGATAGATAGATAGATAGATAGATAGATAGACAGACAGAACAAATGAGCAGATTTGCAAGGGCCAATATGCACAGCCATGCATGTAGACTCACAAGCAATTTAGGGTCATTCTGCTCATGCCATTTGGATTAATGGCATCTTCCCAGGCAACATACTTCCCAGGATGGCTTTCTGACACTTTGATTTCTTTTCTTCTATGGGTGGGATCCTGTTTCTTTTCCTATCATCTGATTTCCCCAATCATCTATACAGATGAGACCAGAGCAAGTTGTGTTTACTTCTGTAGCACTCTCATAGGGGTAATTCTCCTGAAGTCCACCGGCCACCTGCTGGGAGGACACTGCACTGACACCAACTGCCACTATGGGGCAGCAGGAAGCTATTTCCCTGCCTATTTCTGAGTATCACTGGATTTCACATTCCTAAGACAGAACATTCTCATTCAATATCTATTTATAATTCTTGGAAAATACTTTCATATGACCAATTGTTTTATGATAGGTATGTTTTACCTACTTCTTAAAGCTATAAAAATTTAAAAATTCTATTCACACCATATTTATAAAGAATCTTAAATACCTTGAATGTCTTTAATGGCATACACCAATGTGGCTAGATCGTTTAAACCAATCATTTACAGGATTCTGAGAATCATTTAAATTTTGAAAAGTTTATTCTTTCCCGCACCTGAAGAGTCACATTCTACCCTCAGTCATTAAGAGTTCAAATTTACTGAGTTTGTATGTGACAAGCTCAGTTCTAGGTGCTTTGTGTAGATTGACTCATTTACTCTTCAGAACTCTTGAAGGTAGCTTCCATTCTCAATTCTTTTTCAGATTAGACACCCAATCAGAGAGGTCAAAACATTGCAAAAGGCACAAAGCTAGTAAGAGATGCTCAAATTTACACCCAAATTGTTGTCTGGCCCCAAAGTGTTGTCTGGCCCCAACACTCTTGTTCATTTACTCTAAGGCAGGCCATAATAAACAATAAGAACACAATTCGACAATTAACATTATTAAACTCTACTGTTGCACCATGGAAGCCTACGAACATTATGGGCGTGTGACAGGTCTACAAAAATTACAAGTTCTGAGAACCTTTCACCTGAACTATGGAGCAAACTAAGAAAGACAGGGAAGAAAAAAACTACTTTGAAAGGGTTAAGGATTCCAGAAGGCTGTAATAGCAGGTTTGCAATCAAGGGCCACCATAAAGAAACAGCAGGAGAGGGGGGAGGTAATCTTGGTCATGCTGTGAGTGCACAAGTCTTTAGTTTAGAATTGTGTCAAACCACCCAGGAGCAGAAGAGAAGCTGTGTTTAAACTTTGTTCCGTTTCAAAATGGACATAGTATTTTTTTTCTGAAGCCAAAAAACTGAAGATTAACTTAGAGCATTTGATTCAATAGTATCCATCTGAGAAGTTGGACTGGGTTTTTGCTAAAAGGGTTACTCAGGAGAAGTCTATTTTACCATATTAAAATAAAATAAAAATTATCCATACTATTTAGCAGCAAAAAGCTTTTGAACCCACCTCCCAAGTAAAACCACAACATTCTTCAATTCTGCTCTCTGGTAGGTCAATCAATCTGGACTTAAGAAAGGGGCGGGGGGCGGAGATGAAGAAGAAATGCTTGTTTAAATATGTTGCTTCAATGTTCCACTGCCTAATTCCCTTTACCCATTTGGAAGAGAGATCCATTAAGGCCATCTGTGCTCTTTCATTCACATCTATGGGTGTAACTTGGTTTTCTGAGGTGCAGAACAAAGTCTCCCAGGAGCATGGTCGTGCAATTATATTTTTTTCCAAGCAGGAAAGCCAAATCTTGAGGTTTGGAAGAGCTAAATGAAAACGATGTTGGCAATAAGCTCTACAGCAAGTTGGTCCAATCTGAAAATGGGCACTTTATTTTTGCATACACTACATCGTTTAACCACCCTTTCTGAATCCTGATGGATTCATGCAAATCAATGAAAGACTGTTTTTTGGGAGGAAGAATCAGAAATACTATTTCAGGTATTTAACCTGATTAAAAGGACACAGATTTTTGGTAATCGAGCTTTATGAAACATGAATTCTGTTAAACAGAAAAAAACCTGAGAATGGGATAATGTAGAGATTCTTCTACTTCTCTAAGAAACTCAGCCCTGTCACCCTGAAAGCTACAATATTGTGCCCGGTGGTTTCACTGAGAACCAGCCCAACAGAGAAATTATACTTATCTCAATCAGGGGCTGCTAGGAGAGGGGAGAGCAAACATCTCACAATAGAATCAATACTTTTTTTGGTTCAAAATATTATTAATGTGTTACTGTGTTTAAAACGTTAGTAAGAGGACAGCACTAACTGCCTTCTATTTAATATTAGTATTTCCATTTAATACAAAGTTACTCATTAAGTGACTTTAGAAGAAATTAACATTTATAAGCATGTTTTCTAATTGACTTCCATAAAGATGACCTGGAGCCTTTCTAGAGATTTGTGCCAATCATCTCCACTTTGCCATTCGTCTGCTTATGAAAGCATTAACTCTCTTATTCATTCTGAATGCTAAGTGGATCCGATAATTCCCTAATTTCTCTCCGTGGAAGTTGGTGCTCTACAATTCACAATAGATAGACTGCCCTTCCCTCCCCACAGATTTTTTTCCTGAGCACTTCTGATTGTTTTCACAAAGGGAATCACAACATAGGATCTCCTCTCCTCCAGCTTGTTCAGTGCCCCAATTTGGATGAAAGACATTTATTTTGTAACTGTGACTATAAAGAATCCAAATGCTTATTCTTTCCGATTAAACAGGTATCTTCACTTATTCACTATATATTTTCAAATATCAGCGTGATTTTGTTAGAAGGAAAATCAAGGAATTTCTAAAAATTAATCAGTGTAATTAAGATGATACTCCCAGGTATTCTCTCACTTGAGATAAAAACCAAACTGAAAACCCAAATCCCTTAGAATAAATGCATAGTCCTGTTGTATGTGTAAATTGCAAACACACAATAAAATTCCAAAAATAAGTCAATGGTCAATGTTTCAACTACAAGGAAACAAAGACTTGGGAGGAAAAAATGTAAGAATTTAATGATTCTTGTAAAAACATCCTATGTGAAAATACTGCCACCCACCATCACTCCCCCCACCTTTTTTCTCCCTTTTACTAACTACAGCACAGTTTTTCAAGGAATTTTTGGCATCTCCAGATGATAAATTATGTGAATTATTGTTGGATCAAAATTCCTTTGAAATAACTGCAGGTGTTCAAGATCCTGTCAGAGCAAATGCATTTTAAGTCCCCTGAAGACTGACACTCAGCCATTTCTCGGGCTTCTTTGAGGTAGAGCTCCTGTTGGGAGTGGCTTTGTTTAAAATTGGAGACATATGGAGAGCTGCGTGGTGAAGACAGGAGGAAGCCTGTCCAATTGGCACAGAATTAGAATCTAACTCCTGATTTAAGTCCACATTTGAGGGTCTCTCTTTCTGCTCTGTATTCTCCCCTTTATGTCTTCCTAATCCATAGTAAAATGCTACAAGGAGTGGTATTTCATTGCTAAAATGGGCATTATAGCTTCTTAGAAATGTAATTTGACTCAACATAACGATGTCAATTATAAATGTGATCAGCATTGGAAAAATCCTCTGCATTCACAATTTATTTTCCTTGAGGTTCCTCTATAGAAAGTGGATTTAAAGATACTGTCTTTTAAATTAATATAGGAAGTAAAACCTAGCAAGTATTTCTGCTTTTTGAAAGAACAGATGGATGAATGAATACATACTGGCTTGTATTTTAAGAAAAAGGGAAGGGCACTAAATGTAACAAATTATAAGTCATATGTCAAAAGCATATTACAAGTCTCATTAAATTCTTACATAATATTTAGAAGATAATTACTATTGTTCATGTTTGTCTATTAAGAAAATCGAAGGTCAGAAAATTTAAGTTGTTCAATGTCACACAAGACAGCAAGTAACAAGAAGATATTTTTCTCGCTTTGCTTCATTCTTACCAATGGCCATTCTCTTTCCATTTACTTGTATTCCCGAAGGAATAGGCTTTGATAATTGTCTCTACTGTATTTAGGTTAAACCATAATTGCTAGTATTCAACTATTTTTGACCAACAAGCATGTTAATTCCATATAAATCCAAAGCAATTTTTGTTTCCTATATCATTTCCTGCTTTATTTTTTCCTTATTCTTTTCATTTATTCTGTTGTACTTCTAACTTTTCAAGTTTTAACAATTCATTAATTTTTTCAGTTTTTTAATTCATTTAATTTAATGAAGTTTATAAATTACAAGGACCTTGGCAATATCCCACTAATTTTGATTAGTATTTCCACTGTCACTTAGTTCTAAATAGTTACTGGTTTTGATTCCTTAATTCCTGAGTTATTAAAAATGGTGTTTTTGTTTTTGCTTTTGTTTTTATCTTTGTGTTTGTTTGTTTGTTTGTTTTTCGAGAGAGAGAGCACAAATGGTGGGGGAGAGACAGAGAGGGAGAATTTGAAACAGGCTCTATGCCCAGTGCAGGGCCCAGTGCAGGGCCCAGTGCAGGTCTTGGTCTCACGACCCTGAGATACTGACCTGAGCTGAAATCAAGAGTCGGGTGCTTAAATGAGTGAAACCATATGATACTTGTCTTTCTCTGCTTGACTTATTTCGCTTAGCATTATGGGGCGGGATGGGATAGGGTGGTGATGGGTATTAAGAAGGGCATGTATTGCATGGTATACTGGGTGTTACATGCAAGTAATGAATCATGGAACTTTACCTCAAAAACTAGGGATGTACTGTATGGTGACTAACATAATAAAAAAATATTATAGGGGCGCCTGGGTGGCACAGCGGTTAAGCGTCTCCCTTCGGCTCAGGGCGTGATCCCGCCGTTATGGGATTGAGCCCCACATCAGGCTCCTCCGCTATGAGCCTGCTTCTTCCTCTCCCACTCCCCCTGCTTGTGTTCCCTCTCTAGCTGGCTGTCTCTATCCTGTCGAATAAATAAATAAAATCTTTAAAAAATATATTATTATATAAAAAAAGAGTCGGGTGCTTAATTGCCTGAGCCACCCACGTGCCCCCAAAAACTGTGTTTTGAATTAATCGAATATATTTGGGGTATTTATAATGGATTTCTAAAAGTGTGCTGTGGTCTGAAAGTGTTCTTTGTGATACCAGTTCTTTCAGAAGATCATAAGATGTGCCTTAACCTAACTTACAGCCCATTTTTGTAAACATTCCATGTGTACTTTAGAAGAACATACATATCCTGACTGTGTAGGTGCCAGATCCTATTGTTAATTATGTTGCTCACGTTGTCTACAACTGCAGCAATTTTGGTCTACTGAATACTTGAAATACTGAGAGGTAAGTATATTAAAATGTCTCATTCTGATGAAAGAGAGATTTATTTTAAGAGATGGTGATGGCTGTAAGTAGAAAATCTGTACAGTGGAACAGCGGGGTGGAAATTCAAAGTAAGAGTAGATGTCCTAGAGTCCAAATTTCACAGGAAAGCAGGTCGGAAACTCAGGCAGGGTTTCCAGGTAGCAGTCCCAAGGATTTCTTTTATCTTCAGAAAACTCCAGTCTTTGCTCTTAAGGCCTTCCACTGACTGGCAGAGGTATACCCATATGATGGAAAGTAATCTACTTTATTCAAAGTCTACTGATTTAAATGTTAATCACATATAAAAATACCTTCACAGCAACATCTAGACTGGTATTTGACCAAACAATTGGGCATCACAGCTTAAACAAACTGATACATAAATGAACACCCGCACTATTCTATTGAGTGACAATTTTAGAACTCATAGCTTTTGCTCTGCATTTAATTTTTTGAGTCAAGTGACCATATTAATCTCTAATGATAGATGCTTAATAAAATCTAAAGGTAATCAGTGTAATATAAAGAGTTTAAAATACATTAATTCAAATTATTCCACTCCTAACTTATATGTTGTTTTTGTCCATTATCTTATTTCTTTTTTTTTCTTTTTTTAAAGATTTTATTTATTTATTCGACAGAGATAGAGACAGCCAGCGAGAGAGGGAACACAAGCAGGGGGAGCGGGAGAGGAAGAAGCAGACTCATAGCGGAAGAGCCTGATGTGGGGCTCGATCCCATAACGCCAGGATCACGCCCTGAGCCGAAGGCAGACGCTTAACCTCTGTGCCACCCAGGCGCCCCCCATTATCTTATTTCTCTCTTATTTTTTAAATAAGCCACAAATAGATATTATCATCGCTGTTTTATATAGTCATTTAAAAAAAAATTTTATCCACATATTTTCAATTTATATGTTTGCTATTAATTTTTGTGTTTAAGACATGCATTCTGGGATTATTTCCCTTCCTTCTAAATGTATTGTTTGGGGGTTCCTTTGTACGTTGTCCATAGGGAATAAGTCATTTGCCTTGTTAGTCTGAAAATAGCTTTGTTTCAACACTCTTCTTTAATGATAATTTAAAACCATATGAAGTCCTAGCTTGATGGTTGTTCTCCACTCTGTTGACAATTCTATCACTCCAAACATATTATCTGCAGATAATCTGCTTTTCTCCGAGTGCTTTTAAGATCTTTTATTTTCCTCCATTTTACTGCAGTTTTAGTACATCATATCTTGATGTATATTCTTTTTTATATTTTACCGGTATTCATTGTGATTCCTGTGCTCTTTTATTCCACCAGTTCTGGAAATTTCTCACCTATTATCTCTTTGAAACTGACTCACTCTGTATTCTATTGTTTTCTGGAAACCCAATTAAACACATATCAAAACTCATTCTTTTCTGCACATTGTTTAATGGCATTTTTATTCTTCCCATCTTTTTTCTCCTTCACTGTAGCTTTCTAGTCAATATCTTAGCTCTGCATTCTAGTTTAACCATTCTCACTTCAGCTATGTCTACTCTGCTATGTTACTTCTTCAAGAGTTATGTTCCTATTTTTAAATTTCATGGTATATTTTTATTTGTTGAAGTTCTACCTAGTTATTTTGCAAGTAAGTGTTTTTACATTTGCTTTCTGCAATATGTTATCCTTGCTCAGATTTTTATGCATTTTTCATATGTTTAAATAACTTAAATATTCTTGTTTTGTTTTACTCCATCCTATTTTTATTTACTCTTCCTCATTATGTTTTATAATTTTGGGTTGTGAACTCATGTTTGAAAGTTTGGGTTTTCTCTAGGGAAATCCTGCTGGGTCTGAGTTAAGGATTTTTGTTTGCTACTGTCAAGGGCCTATAGGCACTGCCTTACCACTCTGGAATCACTGAGTAAATTTCTTGATTTGGGGTTTACCTTAAACTCAAAGTGAAATTATTTCAAACCCAAAATCTGAATGAGAACATGCCCATCTTTTAAACATATTTCAAGGAAAATTTTATTGTTTTCTTCCCAGAGCCCAGGCTGAGATCAAAGATTTTCCTTATCGGCTCCTTTGCTGCAATGGATTTCTTTCTCTGGTCTTCCTTTGACAGTGTGGCCTTCTCATGGCCCTGACTTACACAGCAGTATCAATGCAAACTTCCTGTTTTACACGGCTCAAAGTTCTATCTCCTGAGCCTCATGTAATTAATAGAACCCAGGACTCCGTGCAGGATCAGCTACATAATTTGTAGAGCCCCTTGCAAAATGAAAATACGCATCCTTTATTTAAAAAGCTGGGGGGGGGGGCGCGAAGTTACCATTGAAGTTACTAAAATACCAAACTTTTTCCTTTCTTCCATAGTCACTCTCTTGACTCATTATTGTGCTTTTTATTTGCTATTTAATATCATACTCCTTCAGGCATGGGACCACTCACAAGGTGAATACAGACTCTCACATCATCCTAGAACCCACCCTATGGCTTGACATTCGAAGTCCACCTGTTGCTAGGTTTGTCCTTCTGCCAACCACCAGACCAATGTGCCATGCCTGGTCAGGCTGGAAAAGTCAATTTCTTCTTCCTATGGGTCCACCTCCCCAAGCCATAATAGATGAGCAACACTCGAGGTACTACAATCTGTGCTGGAATATATCCAACACCTAGATTAGGGACAGGTGAGTGGCTCACCCCTGCTGAGTCACCTATTGAACATCCTATGGTACGTAGTCTGGGGTGGGGACAACCACTACCATGTCCCCCCAGCACCAGCCCTCTCTCAGGTCTGCACCCAGATGCCATCATGGGCAGGGAGCAGCAATGGTTGCAGAAGTAGCTGGGGAAGGGTGGCCTTGTGGGGTGGAGAGTCCCTTGCAGTGGGTTGCAACAACAGTCACTAGGTGGGTGTAGAGAGAGGGAAGCCATGTGAGGTCAGGGTCTGGGAGAGCAGGGACTGGGCAAGCTGAGAACATGTTCAGGATATTCAGGGAGGTGGTAGGTGACAGGACCATGCTTGATTGGAGATTCTGGGCCCCCAAGGCTTGCTCCATTGTCCCATCGAACTTCACTTATAAACCACAAATTCTGGGCACCTGGGTGGCTCAGTCAGTTAAGCGTCTGCTTTAGGGTCAGGTCATCATCTCAGGGTCCTAGAATCAAGTTGAACATCGGGCTCTCTGCTCAGCGGGGAGTTAGCTTCTCCTTCTCCCTCTCCCTCTGTGCTCTCCCTCTCTCTCAAATAAATAAATAAAATCTTAAAAAAAAAAAAACCCACAAATTCTAAGACAAAACTGTTAAGAACTTCAAGAGGGCAACTACAGAGCATTAAATTCCAAGTATAGGGCCCTTTTGAGCATGGCAATCCTGGCTGTATGCTCTGCCGTGACTCTAGCTACCAAGACTGGCAAAGGATGTCAGAATGGCCAAAGGGACATTGTCACTGGAGCACAGAAAATTGTGGCAACAGTCATCTGACAGGACCTGCGAGCTTTAGTATAGGGACATAGCCAAAATATGCAGGGAGGCTCCAGGGCAATAAATACCTCGACCACACTTTCTTTCCATTGTTCTAATTTCCTGTTTGTATCTCCCATTAACCAAACCCTCAGCATCTCACAGATATAGTACATAAAGGTAACATTTTGAGGAAAAGAACATGACAGAGGATGAACACTATTTCTGGAGGAGCGCAGGTGCCAATGAAGAACTCCTGAGATTTCTTATAGTGTGTGTATATACCTGTGTGTGTTTGTGTGTGTCTGTGTAAGGGAGGGCAGGGAAAAATAGTGAACTTGCAAAATTGCCCTTCACAGGAACAATCAATGAGGTTGATTAGCAACTGCTGTGTTTAATTAAGCTTAAACGTTCTTGTTTTTCACAGCCTTCTCATTGCCCGTTATTTATGTTAGCAACCTGGCCTTATAGATTTAGGGTTATGGGTAGGGTTAGGAAATTTATTCAAAAACTTATTATAATTCAGAAGAAAAAGGGGGAACTTGATGAAAAGGAAGAGATGAATTCAAGAATGATTTAGAGGTAATATTATCAAGACAGTAACCAATGAAATTTGGCAAGTGAGTAAAAGGAGAGAAATTAGTATAAATTCTAGATTTATGGCATACGTACCAGTTACATCATGGGTCTAGCATACCAAAACAAGAACTGATTTGGAAAAACATATTTCAGATATTTAGAATATGAGATTTTTGAGGGCACCGGGGTAGTTCAGTCAGTTAAGCCTCAGACTCTTGATTTCAGCTCAGGTCATGATCTCAGGGTCCTGGGATCAAGCCCTGAGTGGGGCTCCAGGGAGTCTGCTTGAGATTCTTTCCCTCTGCCCCTTTCCCTGCACTCTCTCTCTCTCTCTCTCTCTCTGCTCAGTGCACAGTCTACTTAACCCTCTCCCTCTGTCTCTCCCTACCCTCTCAAATAAATAAATTAATAGATAAAATCTTTAAAAAATATATATAGGTTTTTGTGTGCCATCAACCTAGAAACAGTAAGTGTAATTTCTTCTAATCTGGCCTCTTTTTTTGAAGCTTTTAGTTTTGTAGGGATTCACTGAACAAATTACCTAAAAGCCTTCTTAACTGAACATAGATGCTTCTTTTCTCCAGAATTCCTAGAACCAAGTGAAATTTCAATTTTCTATTTCCACTTTCATGTACATAGTCATTTATAATTTTCATCTTGATAGAATTTCTATTCCTAGAAAAGTACACATTGTTACATATATTAACAATGGACAATATGAAATGCCTAGCTGCATAATAATGAAAAGTAAATGTAAGCAGTTCGTAATAGCATGTAATAAAAATATAATTAAAAATGCCATTAGACTAGGCTGTCAGCAGTCAAAAGGCACATGCATTTTAAAATTTAGACACTTAAGATATTACTCTTTATGTATACACAGCCAATTCTTCTCAGTAATGAATAAAAAATTCAAGATAAACACTAAGTGAAGCATAAAACATTTGGAATTGATTTGAATTTTTTGCCCAGCTTTTATAAGAGGTTCTCACAATTCTGTATAGAAATCCTGGTCCATGAACTATGTAAATTAGTCCTTTAACTGAGGCTTAAAGTAGGAGGATATACTCCAGAGATTGGACTGTCATCAGGGATAGAAACCTTAGTCTAGGCTATTTATTGAAAAAGCATATAAAATATTTTATTAGTATGTAGATGTTCTCTGGAGAAAACAAAATACTTCTTTCATTCACGCTTAACAATTCCCTGTAGACAATAAAGAGAATGCTTTATCTATATTTGAGAAAGCTGAGTTTAAAAGAGTTGATTCTATTGGAACATTTTTCTATATTATATTCTGGCAAAATTTTAATTTACATATATCCAGGAATAGCCTCAGAATATGAGAAATTACATATGTGATATAAATTGCAGGTTCATGGAAGGCCCTCTACAGAAAAATTTACTACCTTTAATATCTAGAAAATATCAATACTTGGTCAGATCTCTGCATTACAAATTTTCCTTTTTCACTTTCTTAACAGTGTCTCTGGAAGAGCAGAAATCCATTCATTTTGCTGATGACCAATTGATCGCTATTGTTCTTTTATGTTTACATTTTGGTGCCCCTTTAAGAAATGTTTGCCTAACCCTAGACATGCATATTTTTCTTATATTCACTTTTAAGAATTTTTTATAGTTTAGCTTGTACAGTGTTCTAGTTGTCTACTGCTACATGACAAAACACACCACAATTTAGTGGCTTAAAACAACAACAACAACATGCATTTGGCTCATGACTTGCAATTTGAGCCAAGCCTGGTGAGGATTGCTTGTGTCTGCTTCACTCAGCGTCAGTGGGGCAGCTGGAAGGCTAAGGATGAGAGCATGGGAAGGTTCATTCATTCATAGTCTGGTGGTTGATACTGTCTTTTAGCTGGGATCATTGCTGAGGTTATTGGCCAGAACACCTACATGTGGCCTGAGCTTCCTTATGATAGAGTGGCTGGATTCAGACACCTTCAGTGAAACAGCCAGAAACAAGATGTCGCACATACTATGACCCAGCCTCAGGCGTCAGAGTCATCTAGCTTCTTTTCTTGGAGTGAGCTGGTAAAGCTGGTTATATTAAAAGCTGATCTATATTCAAGAAGACAGCATTTTGAAGGCAAGTTAATTTTGCCATTGTGTTTAAAACAAACACATACATTTAGGTATAGACACGTGTTGAATTAGTTTTGAGTACAATATGAGGTAAGGCTTACAGTTAATTATCCATCCAAAATGAATATTCGGTTCCGCCATCATTAATTGAAAGGACATTGTCTCCCCACTTTGAATTGCACTGGAGTCTTTTACAAAAATAAAATAACCACAGACAGGTGGATCTCTTTCTGGAATTACTCTTCTGTTCCATTGTTCTATATGACGATCCAGACACCAACACCACTCTTTCTTGATAACTGCAGTTTTGAAATAAATCTTGAAATCAGTTAATATAAGTCCTCCAACTTTGTTCTTCATGTTCAAAATTGTTTTGCCTATTTTAGTGCTTTTACATTTCCACATAAATATGGGAATCGGACTGCCAATTGCTACCCCAAAAAATTCTACTGGGATTTTGGGCAGATTTGCATAAACTCTATTGATCAATTTTTAAAAAACTAACATTTTAACAATATAAACTCTTCCAATTCATGAACATGATATATTGTTACATTTATTTAGACATTCTTTAATTTCTCTAAGGGTTTTTGTGGGCATATTTTCCAATGTACAGATTTGCCATATGCTGTTATGTTTTTTTCTGAAATGTTATATTTTAAATGTTTTTATATTTTTAAAATTTCAAATTCCATTTGTTTATTGCCATTAATAGGAATGTATGATTTTTATTTTTGCAATTTGATACTGTATTCTACAACTCTGCTAAATGCACTCAATAGTTATACTAGCTTTTTTTTGGGGGGGGGTACATTCTTTCGGGTTACTTATATAATCTTCCTTTCCAATCTGTACGCCTTTCACTTCTTTGTCCTGCTTTATTACATTGGCTAGAATCTACAATACAATACTGAGCAGAAGTCTTCAGAACAAACCTACTTGCCATTTTTGATCTTATGGGAACACACTTGTTAGCTTTAAGTTTTTCAGAGATGCCTGTTTCAGCCTGAGAAACTTTCTTTTTTTTCTCCCTTTCTTTCTTTATTATACAAAAGATCTAAGTTTTTTAATATATAAAGAGCTTTCATCAATCAGAGAGACAAAGATTAAGAACTCAATAGAAACGAGACAAAGTAAAGAGGGGTATTTAATGAAAAGAAATGGAATTGGCCAGTAAAAATTAGAAAACCATGTTTATCATCACAAATTTTAAAAATTAAAATGATATATTTTCTACTTATTACATTGGTATAGATTTAAAGGTTTTATACATAAATTATACATATTTAAGGTATACAACATTATGCTTTGATATGCACGTACATAGTAAAATGATAACTGTCAAATTATTATCATATCTCCTCCCATAGAGAAAGTTCCTTTCTATTCTTATTTTGCTGAGAGTTTTTTTTTTAAATTAATGGGTGTTGAATCTTGTCAAATACGTTTCCAAGTAAAATTTATTTATATGGTCATATGACTTTCTCCTTAATACTCTTTAATATGGTGAATGAATTATATTGATTTCCAAAAGCTAAACAAATCTTAGATTCCTGGAACGCACTCCACATGATCGTAATGTATGGTCCTTTTATACATTACTAAGTATACTTTGCTTTTATGAAGTTTATATCTAAATTCAGGAGAAATAGTTATCTGAAGTTTTCTGTTCTTTTACTATCTGGTTTTGTACACAGAGTAATGCTAAAGTCATAAAATGAGTTGGAAAATGTTCCCAACTCCTCTATTTTCTCAAATAGTGTTACTAAGATCGGTACAATTTCGTTTTGAACATTTAGTAGAATCAACCAGTGAAGCCATCTTGCCTAGAGTTTGTGTTGGTGTGTGTGCATGTGTGTGTGTGCTGGAAAGTTTTGAGTGATGAACTGAATTTTTTAGATAAATATAGAGATGTTTAGATTTCCTATTTCTTCTTATATTAGTTTTTGTACTTGTCATCTTTTAAAATTTTTTCCATTTCATCTAAGTTGTCAAATTTATTACATACAGTTGTTTAGCTGTTTATGGTGTTGCTATATTAGTATTTTTGTTAACATAAGATATATACTGCTTACTCCTTTATCATGCCTGATATTAGTAATTTGTGTCTTCTCTCTCTTGTTCAGTCTACCTAACTTTCTATCAATTTTATTTTTCTTATTAAAGAACTAGCTCTGGGTTTCATTTATTTTCTCTGTTTTTCTTTGTTTCTCCATTGATTTTTCTCGTAATTTCTTCCCTGTTACTGATTTTGAATGTAATTTTCTTCCTTTTTATGTTTTTTACGGTAGACATTTGAATCATTGATTTTAGATCTTTCTTCATTGCTAACATAAGCATTTAAAGCTACATTTTTTCTAACTATTGCTTTAACTGCAATCCATAAATTTTGATATGTTGTATTTTTACTTTTCATTGAGTTCAAAATACTTTTTAATTTCCCTTATGATTTCTTCTTTGCTCAATGGCTTATTTAAACGTGTGTTGTTTATTTCCCAAATATTTGAGGATTTTTCCAAATATTTCTTTGTTACTGATTTCTAACTTAATTCTATTTTGGCCAGGGAACATTCTCTTTATAATTCCAATCCTTCTAAACTTATTGAGATTTGTTTTACAGTGCAGCACACTGACTAGCTTGGTGAATGTTCAGTGTGTACTTGAAAAGAATGTGTGGTGTGCTGTTACTGGGTGAGTAGTTTTATAAATGTCGGTGTCAAGGTCAAGTTGGTTGAAGTCTTCTACATACTTACTAATTTTCTGTCTATGTCTATCAATTGCTGAGAAAGAAGTGTTGAAATATCTAACTAAAATTGTGCATTTGTCTATTTCTGATCACAGTTCCATCAAATTTTGCCTTGTATATTGAAACTCTATTAGGTGTGTAAATTTCAGAAATTTTTTTTTTAAAGATTTTATTTATTTATTCATTCGACAGAGATAGAGACAGCCAGCGAGAGAGGGAACACAGCAGGGGGAGTGGGAGAGGAAGAAGCAGGCTCATAGCGGAAGAGCCTGATGTGGGGCTCAATCCCATAACGCCGGGATCACGCCCTGAGCCGAAGGCAGATGCTTAACTGCTGTGCCACCCAGGCGCTCCAAATTTCGGAAATTTTTATGTCCTCTTGATGAAGACACTCCCTTTATCTTTATGAAATGGTCCTCTTTATAACAACAAAAATGTTTTCATGATTTAGGTGGTAGTTGAAACCAGGGTTTGGAATGGTATGTAAGGGTGAGAGAGGAGAATATGGAATGAGAAAAGACAAAGGTTAGTGAAAGAACCCTGGGGAACACAAACATTTAAAAATTTGGCAAAAGAAAGGAGCCAATGACAGAGATTAAAAATGAAACCAAGACCAAACATGAAGAAAGACCATGGAAATGTGGTGCTCTGGGAACAGAAGAGAATTTTAAGAAGAACATGTTTAATATAGTGTCAAATGCTTCTAAGCCACTATTTAAGACATGGTCTGAAAATTAACAATAGAAGGTAGCACCAAGGAGATTACCGATAACCCTAGCAAGAGCACTGAAGTAATGAGCTAGACTCATAGTACATATGAAAGGAAGGAAAAAGAGGTCAATATCTTTAAGGTTATTAAGGGGCTGAAAAATGTGAAGGTGCAGAAGAGAGAGGGCATCTCGTAGAGGATATTTCTTAGATTTATAAATTGATTGGAACAAGAAATGCAACATAATGCCAGTATTAATTGGCATAATTCATAAAAACAACACTTTATCACTCCTCATAAACTTCAGTGAGGATCATTTCTACATATCTTAAAGCACTATTTAACTTGATTTTTCCCCTAATTTTTTTTGTAGAAGAAATACTAACTACTATTTTTGACACATCTGGTTTATCACAGAAACACTCATTATTTACCAATTATTTTCCTTTGGTTTCATCAGTTTCCTCTTTGTGTAGTGCTATGTCTCTCCACACAAGAATGTCATGTTTTCCCTTTATGCTAATGTACACAACATGAAGAACATATGTTTTCCAAGTAACATTCTGCACATAAATTACATATTTTCCATCACTTCTAATTTGGAACACAAGTTTCTTTCTAGTTTTTAACATGATATAGCCTACATCTAAAATGTGAAGAATACCATAATTGCAACAACTTATAAACTGTTATCGGTATAAAGAGTAGTAATAGTAATGCATTTTTCTTATTCACATGTCCATGTGTAATTTGCACATACATTACATATTCTTAAAAAGGTGTTAGTGATGTACCTGATTCTCTTCTTAAATGATGGAGACAATCTTTGCTAGTTATTAAAAGACTGCTTTCTCAGGGTTCTTAATCATTTTCAAGTTACAGGTGAAACGAGAACCTGACAGGTTATGTTCCATGTTCCTGGAAGAAGGACATATATCTATACACATACATAATTTCGCACACTCTTTTAGAGTAAAAAAAAAAAAGCATCTGATTTAGAGAAATATAAACTTCTTGGATATTGATGATAATTTCAAAGAAAAAATAAAGAGCATAGAACCATGATTCAAAAGCATGGCTTTTGGAATCAGTTAGATTTAGATACAAGTCTTGACCCAGCACTTAGTAGTTGGATGATCTTGACCAAGTTACTTAGCAATTAGCTAACTCTTAGCTTAAGTATACCCATATGTAAAATGGGGTTGGAGAAAGTATTAAATCAGATTTTAAAAAGTAAAGTACATGGCCAGTGCATATAACATAGATAATCAGTGTTTGCTTTAAATATCAGGGAAATTTCAATGGAATGGTTCATAAAGGCATACAATTTTTTCATTTAGATTCATTTTACATGTTCAAATCTGTTTGACTTGGATTAAGAATCTCACAGAAAATGCATCTCAAGCTACAACTTTCTAACTGCTGAGTTGAATAAGGGAGTATCACAACACTGGATGGGTAGTGTTCAGGTAGAGCCCAGCTCTGGTGGGGAAGGGCATTCTTGGTACCACCATGACCATCAAGTGACAAGACACCACATTATTAGGAGATACAACTAATTATCGTTAGTATTTCAAGTATCCTGTGGAGGGACATGTGTTTTACCACGTTGTGCCCGATATTAGTAATTCTAAAGATATCTAGGCTCAAAAGGTGTTTAATGTTGCCAGAAAAAGCATACATACATATATACTTCACAAACGAGATAGGATAATTGAGATATAATTTTATCAAATGACCTGAGTCATCCTCTTATGTTTCAATCATCAAAGACACTATTCTTGGCACTGTTCTATTTTTTCCTAGATTTTAAAATGTATTACAAGGCTACAAGGGTAATCCTGGTTGCAAAGGCAATTAGTTTTGGCTCATCTTGACATACTTGGCCTCTTACACTAGGGCTCTCCCAAAAAGCCCCGTAGTCTGAGGCACAGACTCACCAAAGAGGGCGAGGCTTTAATTTGAATTTCCTTGTCTCTTCTCTGATTTCAACCAAGGAACAGTATCCTAAGGCTGTGTGCTGACCTCGGAACATAAGTCTAGACAGAACACTAAAAATTGCCTTTAAAAGGTGCCATGAACAGTATCCAAAATATCATCCCTTGAATAGGTTAGACAATTTCCTGTGCCAAAATCCTTCTATGTGCAGTTGCACCCAAAGCAGGTGCTTCTATGGAAAATATATTCACAACCATTCTGTCTCAGTTTACTTTGAGCAAAGCCAGTTTTTTTAATTTAAAAAGTATTTGCTTAGATGTCTCTGAGATGTTTTACTGGCGTAGTAATCCAAGTAACTTCTGACTGAGGCTAAGGGAAGGTATCTTTCTTTGAGGATCCTTATCAGAGAGCAAGAGCTTTTAAATGTTTTGGGAAAGCTCTGACCTTCTGAAGTTGAGTTTTGTTCAGGACATGAAGATTTTAAGGACATCTGCCTCCTTGCCAATTTTATTATTCCACTATTTTTTATTTAAATTACAGATTCCTTTTTGTCTCTTTCTCCGTGAGAGGCTGGCACCAAATCATCCCCTGAGTAGCGCAGACATTCCAAAGGATGTCCTGCCAACAATAATGGAAAGCTGGATACAACTGAATGGTATAAAAAGGTACCTGAGATGCTTAGAAAACTGTAAAGTTTAATGCTGCACACCCAGAGCCCATGCCAACTACTACAGCTGCTGGTTATACATGAAAAATGTGTGTGTGTGTATGTGTATGTGTGTATGTATGCTTTTAAACTCATGGTCTCTTTTTAATTTTTTGCTTATGAATCTCCACACATCTGTCTTTTAAAATGTCTTGTTTATAGGGTCAACAATTTCTGTCTAATGAGATGGGCCAAAAGACCTTTAATCACTCACAGACTCACAAGGAAAATGACAATGTGTCCCAAATAAAAGACTGAACAGGAATTATTGCTAAAATATCTTAAATGTTCTCCAATAACATTTGCCAAACATAATTTATAATACTGACTGAACTTTTCTTCCCTTTAAGAGGTATACACTCATTTGAAGTAAATAGTATATCAATACCTTTTGAAGTCTCAAAATGTTAAGCTGTCTTTTTTAAATTCTAAGAATATTTTGTAGAAAAGAGTAAGGAACCATCTCTTTAATTTAAACAAATGGCACAATGCATTCACTGAACAACCAACCACCATAAATATCATTGAAAATACTGAAAGACACGTGATTGAGGAGATGAAGCAAAATCCTACCTTTCCAGAAAATTTGTATTTTACAAGGAAATCACAACCTTTCTGGAAGCATTGTCTTTGCACCTTCAAAGGTGATTTGATTATTCATTAAGTAACTGTGCCCTAAATCACAGAACCTTAGTAAAGAATAACTTTAAAATGCATTGAAAATGTAAATTACTAAAGCCTTAAAGACACATTTCACGTGATTTCACAAGAAAAGGAAGGTACAAATGGACATACCATGCAAAAAATTGTGTAAAGAAACAATGACATAAATTGCTACTACACTTAGGTAAGGTATCCTTCTTAAATGAAACTTTAAAATAGGAACAAAGACCCTGATACTGGAGGACCCACTATAGTGTAGCTGATTTAAAGCACCAGGGGTTTAAACGCTCACAATATATTATTTTCGGTAAGTACACTTCTGGAATGTTTCAGTTTGAATTAAGCATCCTGAAACATGGATTTAATTAAAGGAGCCCTTCAGATAATTATGGGACTGATTTTCAAAGGCGTGCTAGATGATTCAGATTCCTGGTAACATTCTGAACTGCATCATTTAAAGCCTGGTCTGGAAGGACTATCCTCTGAGAATTTACCATTTTCCAAAAACTAAAGAAATTTCCTGTCTGAATATTTAGGAGTCAAAATTGGTATTTAGATCATCTTTATGTTAAATAGTATCGATTTTGAGCAACTTTTAGGAATCCCTAACAAAGGCCTCAAAATGGCTGGCATTTGATAGGACAACACAACATCTGATTGTCTAGAAGCCAGCTCAGACTTCTGGGACCCCTCCCAAAATTCTTATCAGTGAAGAGACTTTATGGATACTCAAAACACTAAAATGTCTCAGCTCAAGGACAGGTGAAAACAGTGACCTCCGAAAGGGACGTTTATGCTCTTCCCAGGAATGGGGAAAACAAGTCACTGGGGTCTAGAAAGAAAATACAACTTCTATCTATATTTACTTTTTCGGTAAGAAAACTTGTATGTATACATTTAGAATGCACCTAATAGGTTAGCACAGTAGCAAATGGATATAAAGTATAAGTAAATGGCTATACATATATTTGGACACATGAAAAACGGTGTCTTTCTAAATGGATATCCCAAATTCTGAGGCACTCCCCCATCCTGGACCGCTCACAATCTCAGAATGTGGGGAACAGGATTAGTGGTTCTTCTGCCTGGTACTGCCTGATAGCAAGTTGGGGCATTCAGCTATTCTATACTGTTGGAGACAAAAATGGTGAGCTGTGGACTCATTTACTCACTCAATAAATATTTACTAAGCACCTATGAGATCAAGGGATAAAAAGTGAACAAAGGAGACACAGTTCTAGCTTTCATAGAGTTTATATTCTAATGAGGAAAAGGAAGATAAGCAAGAAAATGAGGAAAACCTAGAACCAGCGTTACATTCTCCTAATGTGAGTTGGAAGCATTACCTAGGTGATATTCCTGTCAAAGATGTTGAATCTGACTCAAACCATGAGAACATAATTAAACAGATTAAAATTAAAAGGTATTTTTCAAAATTTGTAATAACATGAAAAACAAAAAGAAGCTGGGCAACTGCTCTAGATTGAAGATGACTAAAGAAATTAAAATGCATGATTCTTCTAGGATCCTGGACGGAAGAAAGAACAGCTATAAACAACATTACTGGAATGAGTGAGTAACTGACATAGGGACTGAAAATCAGATAACAGCATTGGATTAATATAATTGTTCTTGACTGTGATTATTTGGTTGTCATTTAAAAGAATGACCTTGTTCCTGGAAAATGTACACTGATGTAGGCAAAACTACGGGAACACTATAAGGTATTGGTTGACCATTCCAACTTTTCTATAAACTTGAAAATTTTCAAAATAAAATGTCATGAATAATAAACAGAAAGTGTATGTGTGTGTGTACGTGTGCACACAGCAAGATAAGGGAATAAATAGCAATGAGGGTGGATGGAGCTGGGAATATCATCTTATGTTGGTGATGAGAGAGACCGTCTCTAATACGCTAACATTTGAGCAAAGATATAGCAGCAAGAAGAAGTGAAGAAACAGACCATGTGGCTATCTGAGAAGCAAGAGTTCCAAGCAGCACACCGGCCATACCGGAGAAAGAGAGAAGATTCCAATGGGACTGAGTGAATGAGAGGGATGATGAAAGAGACGAGGTCAGAGAAGTAACAGGGAGTAAGATCATTGCTGAGCCTTATAAAGCATGATGAGCACGTTGGAATTGTACTCTACGTATGAAGAGGAACTGCTGGAGGTTTCTGAACTGAAATATAATGTGATCGATTTTGAGTCTACTGTAAATGGAATTGTTTTCTTAATTTTAGGATTGTCAGTATATAGAAATATGATTGATTTTTTGCATATTTTTCTTGTACCCTGCAAAGTTACTGAATCCATTTATTACTTACAGCAGTTTTTTGTGGATTCCTTAGGATTTTGTAGGTAAAATATCATGTCAGTTGTGAATGATGAGAGTTTTATTTCTTCCTTTTCAATCTGAATGACTTTCAGTTCTTTGTCTTGCCTAATTTTAGCACTACCTCCAATATAATGTTGAAAGAAGTGGTGAGAGTGGATATCCTTGTACTGTTCCCCATCTTAGAGAGGAAGCATTCCATAATTTGCTGTTAAGTATGATGTTATCTATAGGTTTTTAGTAAATTCTTTTTTTCAGGTTAAGGAAGTTCTCTTCTATTCCTTGTTTGTTGAGAGACTTTATCATGAATAGTGGTTGGCTTTTGTCAAATGTTTTCCTACATTTATTGAATTCTTTCTCCACTGTAAACTATTTTGAAAGGAACATTTTGATGGCTTTTGGGGAAGAGTGGGTCAAAGGTAGAACAGAAAGACCTTTTAGAGAGCAATTTTAATAGTCCATTCAACAGACTGTGATGGGTTGAACTACAGTGATAGCAGTGGAGGTCATGAGAAGTAGGTGGATTTTGAGTAAATTTCAAATACAAAATAGAATATGCTTATAGATAGAATATGGTATCTGAACAGAGTAGACTACAAGGAATACTCTGGAGTTGGCTTTTGTTTTCTTGTATTTTTGAGCAAGAATGAGGATAGAATTCCCATTTACTAAAATGGAGACGTTTTCTTTTTATACTTTATAGAGCAGTTTTAGATTCACAGGAAAGTTGAGAGAAAAGAACAGAGAATTCTCATATGTGCCCTCCCCTCACACATGCACAGCCTCCCCCATTATCAACATCTCCTCATCAGAGTGGACGTATTTGTTATAATCAATGAACCAACACTGGTGCCAATATCAACCAAAGTCCATGGTTTAAGTTGGGATTGACTCTTTGTATTATAGTTCTCTGGGTTTTGCCAAATGTATGGTGACATTTATCCACCATTACAGAATCATACAGAATAGTTTTACTGGCCCCCAAATCCTCTGTGTTCTACCTAATCATCTATCCTACCTTCCTAATGCCTGGCAACCACTGATCTTGCTGTTCCATAATTTTTCCTTTTCCATATGTCATATGTTTGGAATCATACAGTATGTTGACTTTCAGATTGGCTTTTCTTTACTTAGTAATATGTATTTAAGATTCCTCCACATCTTTGTATCTTGATAATTCATTCTTTTTAGCAGTAATATTTCATTGTATGTATATACCACAGTTTATTTAGTCAAATCACCTACTGAAGGATATCTTGGTTGCTTCTAATTTTGGACAATTATAAATAAAGCTACTGTAAATATCCACATGCAAGTATTTGTGTATATATGAGTTTCCAACTCATTTGGGTCCACACCAAAGAGCATGATTAAAGGATGCTATGGTAAGAGTATATTTAGTTTTATAAGAAACTGCCAAACTGTCTTCCAAAGTGGTTGTACCATTTTGCACACCCACCAGCAACGAATAAGAGTTCCTGTTGTTCCACATTCTTGCAAGCATTTAGTGTCCTCAGTGTTATTTATTTTAGTCATTCTGAATGTCTAGTGGAGGCCTTAGATGGCAAAGCTGGAGTTCTAGTCATGATCCCCTGTGGGGGATCAATCAGGATGTCACAGGTGGCACTGTAATATCTTGGGGTGCAGAGTGGCTGTGTACTGGGCCAGTGTAGTCGTAGTCCAAGCCATATAATTCGACATCAAGCAGGCTGATCTCATTGTTGGCATAGATGGCTGCTGGGTTTGGGAAATAGCAGACCTCAGGGGGCAGGAAGTCCTGCACCAGTCTCCACATGTCCTGGTAATAAGCCAGGTGGAGCATGAGGCCCCTGGGCAGCAGGTGCCAGGACCCGGGCTGCAGCCAGGGCAAGAGGGCAAGGATGAGGCAGCTCGCCACCTGCAGTGGCCTTTGCATCACAGCCAGAGCCCAGTGGCCTCCCACAGCTCTGCACCCACACCCGCCACCCACTGCTCTCTCAGCCCTCAGCCCCACCACCGGTCCACCTCCCTCCCAGCAGTACTATCTTATATAAGCACTAAGGCACAAAAGATTTACATGGTCTGAATAAATTTACATTGCAGTGCCACTGAGCGTAAGTTCTTTAAATGAGCTCCTTATAATTTTAGGGTTCTAACAGAGCATCTTGTAAATGCATGGCATCATCTTGATAAAGATCTGCAACCTTTTCTTATAAGACTTTGAAAAGCATTTTTCTTGAATTGCAAAAGCAAAAAGGGACGTTAAAGGGTTTTTTAGACCAAATCTCTCTTTTTCCATCAGAGGCAGCTGAGGCCCAGCAAGTTTAATTTACCCAACTGTGTTTGGGTGCTTATATAAGATAGTACTGCGTGAAGTAGTTCTTTAGCTCAGTGGCACTGCAATGTAAATTTATTCAGACCATGTAAATCTTTTGTGCCTTAGGACAGCTAAAGAACTACTTCACGCCATTTCCATTATACCATTGTGCCCCTTGAAATTAACTGTCAATAGCATCCTTGCCAATTCTACTTGCCTCTCTTGCCTGAGGAATTACAAGTCACCAAAGTCTCCTATTCTGTTCCACAAAAGCTCTATTTCCTTTTGAAATGATCAGTCTACTTACAACAATTAAAGTTGAGGAGAGTGAAGATAATCCTAAAATCATGACTATTCAAGGAAAATTTTCATAAATGTTAGCTTAGTTTTCCTTAAATAAATTTCAAAAACTGTAATGGGGATATCTGAATTGTTCAAGATTTCCCATCCCTCTCTTCCTGTCATCCCTTTTCTTAAAAGCTGTAAACCTTCCCTTCCCTTGAGTCCTGGTTGCCTTTCTATTCTTTCCCTTTGCTTTTGGGTCATTTCTTCCCCTTTAGGTTAATGAAGACTAACACTCTGGTGGCCACTTTTATGTTACCATTCCTTTCTAGACTTACACGCCTCCCTTTGTGCAAATCCTGAGATTCTAATTTATGTAGAGATAACAGTGCACATGATGTTCTTCCTTAGCAATTAAAAAGAAAATGTTACTTTCAAGCCAGTTATAAAATAATAGTAAACTATATCAACAAAAAGAGCAGGAAGAATTTATTTCCTGACTTCCTGAATTAAGGAAAATATCATTTGAACAAACATCAGAAACATACTGCGATATGAAATTGTTTGAGTAAGTAGATTGGGATTTATCACTAGGAAAATACAGGAAAATATAGAAGCAACTGCCACAGTTATCCTCTGGGAAATTAAAAAATAATAAATAAATAAGGAGCCAGCAAGTAACTGTGAATGAGAAGATGCAGATGTTTCACAGAAATAAAACACTGTCTTAATGTTGTTCTGACTGTACTTAAATATAATAATTCTATGCAATGACAGATTATCCCAAGACACTAATGGAAAAGAGGTTATCATTATGAGATATTTATAATAGCTAGGTTCTGCCTCAATGTCAAATTGAAATATCAGACATGATATATGCTCAGCAGATATAATCATACTAAAGTTATACTAAAAATGAGACTCAAACATAAAAAGTATGATGCTACTAGAAGTGAGGAAGGAGGGTTTCATGAAGATATGAAAGAAAGTTGGATTAGAAATGAAAAAAAAACAGTTATCTTAGGTATTAGTGGTTGTCATATTTTAGTTTTATTTTATTGATTTAGTCTATTTCAACTACTCATTTAGACTATTCATTTCTTTTTCTTTAAAGATGTATTTATTTTAGAGAGAGAGCACACGTGCACGCACTCACATCGGGGGGCAGAGAGAGAGGGAGAGAGAGCATCTCAAACAGACTCCCTGCTGAGTGCGGAGCCTGACCGGGGCTTGATCTCACAACCCTGAGATCACGAGCTGAGGTGAGCTGAAATCAAAAGATGGGTGCTTAACTGACTGAGCCACCCAGGTGCCCCCGTTCTTTTCTTACATAACACTTAAGGAGTTCAATATTTGAACTTTTGAGAAAGTAATATGACAATTAAATTTTGAAAATACAAATAGTATAAATTTGTTCCTGTGATGGACTTCAAAGTATTTACCATTCTTCTAAACAATTTCATATATTTGATCATTGAAAACCGTCCTTTACTGCTATATTATATAGAGTTATAGTGGACAAACACAGCTATTTCTTAAAATGTCATATTAAAACATTATTTTGTCTCCCATTTTCTTTTATTTTTATTTAATGGGGCTAGTTTTTCTGTCCTTGGAAGTAACGGCTTCAATACAGACATTAAAATGTCCAGAACGATGTAATAGCTAAAACTCTGAATTTATTTTAAAATTAAGGCATCTTCTACCCCTCCTGTCATCCTTCCTAAGCTCATAACAATATGACAATATCTTCTGCTTTTCAGCATAAAAATCTGTTATCCCTCACTCTAGGCAGCCCTCATAGATCAGCCTTCCCTGGTGTTGACTTTCATGATCACACGTGATTCATGGGTAACATGTATACATTCCCTAACCCCAATAAAATCTGAATATGCAGACTCCAAATGAGGCCACCCACCTCTTGCTAATTGCCAGCATGTTGCCTGGGATCCCTCATCCTAGAGATTTCAGGGGACAGTAAGATCTCACACTTAGAATGGTCTTTTAAAAACCTCCTCTCTACACATAAGACTAAAGGGTAATGCAACTATTATACGTATCAGTGTTTCAAGCCCATTACGTCAAGGCACAAGCCATCATTACATCCATGTTGGTTCATGTGTCTGGTCCAGCCAGTGTAAACAACTTGGATAGTGTGCCAAAAGTAGTATGTTTAGACCACGAGTCTCTCTGGAATGGTCGTTGTTGAAGAGCTGGTACAGATACTGGTCATATATTCATCTTTCCTATGTCTTTTAATGGACCTGAAAGAAGCTCTATCTTCTAGCTGTGAATGTCTGAAGATGGCTGTGGCTGAGCGGGAGGGGTAGAGTGGGGCTTTCACTAGCTTTTACCAAGATTTCAGTCTCTGCTGCCTCCTGTCCTGGCCCTTGGGCCCCTTAAAAGGCCTGACTCTAGCCCCAATAGAAAGAGACCCCATCACCCACCACCTTCTATCCCCACTCTATTCACTCGAGGCTCTACCATGCACCCTCCCCAAGCAAGACACTCCAGAGGTGGGGCAAAGGACCAACCACAGGCAATACCTGCTATCACTCTCTGTGTGACCTTGGGCAGTTCACTTTAGCCTTTAAGCTTCAGTTTCTTCCACTCTAAAATTAAAACAATAATAATACATATCTCATAGTGCTCTTCTGAGGATTAAGTGAGCCTCACTCATGTAGCAGCAGTAAGTTAAGCACAATCCATATATTCAGTTGATACCAGAGATTTTATTGACTGAAGGGATCACATGAAAATTTCTTGCAACCAAACACCATACCTAAGATATGTATCATATATGCACATAATACAGTACATGTATACATATATATACATATCTGTGAATGTAAATTTTATACACTGACAAGTATTTCATTTACTTTACCATGCACTTTGAAATATGTTGCAAAGTCCAGCTACATGTTGCAGAGAACAAATAGGCCCTGAGACCACATGCAGATGAATGGAACAGGTGAGAGTAGCATTCCAGATATCCTTGCTAAGGCCCAAGGCAAATAAGTGAAGGCAATTTGGATCCTCCAGTCCAACCTGGTCATCAGCTGAATACCACCAAGTAAATGCAGTCAGCATCATGTAGAAACAAAGAATTGCCCAGCCAAGGCCTGTCTGAATTTCTGATACACAAAATCATAATACAATAAAAAGGTTGTTGTTTTAAGCCACTGAATTTTGGAGTAGTTCTTTAGGCAGGAAGAGATAACTGAATACTATCTTAATTTAAGCTAGGCTTTATTCAGGAGATAGTCATGTTATAATTAAGTTTATTTTTATTTTTATTTTTTTGTATGTGAATTATGTTTATTTTTTCTTGCTGATTTTTAGATTATCCAGTGTCATCACCAACTTACAATGTGCTTGTCTCTGGGAACAGGAAAGCCTGAATCTAAGTATATTTGCTTGAAAAACTGAGATGAATCCTGGAAAATACATAATCCTAAAGAGAAACTAGAGTCTTGGAAATAATCCTGACCCACATTAGTAATTAAAACACATAGACTTCTATAAAAGGGCTTGGTGTCTACCTTTTTACCCAGCCTCATCTGAATTGCTGCCCTAATCCTTGTTTATACAGAGATGGGTTTGCCCACGGGCTGGGGGCACATTGAGGAGAGGAAGAGTACTATAGTCAAAGCCTGAAGGAGTTATTTCACTTAAATTCCCATAAGATATGGCATGAAAGCATTTTATGCATACACTTTGCAAACAGCACAGCTATGATACCCTGAAAGCCTCAGCACTTGATAGGAACAGTACCTGACAGGTAACCACTGTCTTCAAGAGAAGCAGGACACCGTTAGGATTCGCAGAACTTGACAGAAGCCATGTCAGTGTCCACTGACATAATGGTGTCTGGCTTGGCAGAATCAGGTAGAAAGGGGCAGTAATCAAACAGGTGATCCATGTGGCCCTCAGAGGAGAGCAGGTGGGACAACCTCCCAGGCATGCTCTGAGCACTGGAGGAAGAAGTGTCAGGGAGCTGGGACCCTACGGGTAGAGTGAGCACCATCAAAACGTGTCTGCATTCTCTTACCCCAGCTCTTCTGAGCCCGCTGTCCGGATTCAGTGTTCCGTCTGTAAAACGACGCGAACAACGCCCATGGCAGGCTGAACACTCACGGCTACAAAGCCAAGCTCTGCTACTTCCCCGTGGGTGGTCAGCAAGAATCAATCATTCTGCTACAAAATCTACTATACCTGTGATTGCCATAGCGAAGTGTTGATGAATATTCTGTAAACCAATGAGCAATGAACACAAAAATCCTTGTTTCTCAGAAAACAACCTGGTTAGGCAGCTTTTCTATAAAGACAAGTCACTATAAAAAGATACTGTCAATGTAGTCCTAAATGATAAAAGTGCACAAGATTGAAACAAAAATGCAGAAAGATTATGTGCTTAGGTTCCTTCACAATTCTAAGTTCTTGCCCCTCTTTAAAGAAACCAAACCTGGAACCTACATGCTGGGAGAGGTGGGAAGTGTGCTGATACCTTTAAAGAACACCCAGACAGGCTTCCCCTTCCGTGCTCTGCTCCGGATGCCTCTCAAAACCAAATGGCATTCTGTAAAGTGCTACTCCACCTCCTTTCGTGCACCACATGCAGGGGGTGGATTTAGGCTAATACTCCTCTGCACACAATTTACTATTAAATAGTATTTGTTACTACTATCACTATAACTTATTTAGCTGCCTTTCTCCTTTTCTTAAGTAATTCTTGATATTGACTTAGATCTAGGATATGTTTTCTATGTTTTTAAATTGTCTCTGACTCTTAAGAGATGAGAATGTTTTAACTTGTCTATGTTTACCAGCTTTCACAATCTTATTTGGAAATAGAAGACTGAACTGCCCACAGTCGTGCAGAAACCTGGTTCCTTTGACTTTGATGTAAGTTTACTGAGAAAAAAAAATCAAGATCTCAGAACTTCATATCAGAGATTCTAACCCTTGTTCTAAGTCATATTAGCTAGGGTAGTAAATTACCTAGTAAGAAATACCTCCGCAAATCTCAGTCATGTGTACAATGTAAGTTCATCTCCTGTATGCAGACTCCACTTCTGAGTTCCTGGCCAGCATCATTCAGCAACCAAGGCTTTTCTTATCGTTCCTTAAGGCATGGGAATTCCCTGTGGGATTTTCTGCATGCACTCAGGAAAGTGACTCGAAGAGTAAGCATGGGAATTGGTAGAAGAGTTTTTAAATGGAGCAAGCCTGAAAGTCATACATTAATCCTATCCATGTTCTATTAGACAGAATTCAGTTGTCTGGTGACATCAAACTTCAGAGAACACTGAGATACAGCATGTAGCTGTGAGTCCTGGAAGAGGAAGCAAGTCTGAGTGAGCACATAGCAGCCTCTACAACAGAAGTCCTTCACTGCATATGACAAACTCGTCCTGTGTCCGAAAATAATACAGAGGAGGTAAGGGAAAATTTTTCTCCCTTCTAAGTTATATTGTCCTCCTTAATGTAAAGAATTAAGCTGAATCTTTCCTGTAATGTATTATAATATATTTTGAATTATTGCTGCCAGTAACTGAGTTATTTCATTGCTATAATGGGCATCAAAACTTGCCTTCCATAGTGTTACATATATAGTTACGGAATAAAGATATTACCTCAATGGGAAGTAAAAGAAATGCTCAGAAGAAATGACCTTTCGGAGAAATAAGCCCTGAGTAAAGTTAACTTTCAAACCAAATTTCATTGTTATTACTTACTTTCAATTGAAGAAATGTAGTTGCTTGATTGACTTTTAAGATAATGAGAAATAAAAACGTTTTTATTACACAAGGATAATTACAGATTACAGAAACACAATCTATGTTCATCTTAGACTGTGGAAGACTGTATGAAAACCAAATGTGACATAAAAATAATAAAATCATAATTTAAAATCTGGAGAATGTACTTCATAGAGGTTTATCCCCAGGAAAGCCAAGCTAGAATTACATAAATTAGAGCTCTAAAAACATTCTTCTTAATATACAATTTAGAAATGAAATAACCAAATCCAATTTAGAGGAAATATTCAAAAAGATTAAGATGTTTCACCAAAAATTCTTTAAATGTCCCAAGGGAACAAAATGTTTTAAACTATAACCCAGAAAAACTTTAAACTATGAAAGGAAATAGCTTCACTGTATATTTCTAATATTTTAGGTAATATGCACAATAAGACTATAGATCAAAAGCTGTGATCACAAAGACAGCATGGTACTGGCACAAAAACAGACACATAGACCAATGGAACAGAATAGAGAGCCCAGAAATGGACCCTCGGCTCTTTGGGCAACTAATATTTGATAAAGCAGGAAAAAACATCCGGTGGGAAAAAGACAGTCTCTTCAATAAATGGTGCTGGGAAAATTGGACAGCTACATGCAAGAGAATGAAACTTGACCACTATCTCACACCATACACAAAAATAAACTCCAAATGGATGAAAGACCTCGATGTGAGACAGGAATCCATCAAAATTCTAGAGGAGAACATAGGCAACAACCTCTACGACATCGGCCAAAGCAACCTTTTTCATGACACATCCCCAAAGGCAAGAGAAACAAAAGATAAAATGAATTTATGGGACTTCATCAAGATTAAAAGTTTCTGCACATCCAAGGAAACAGTCAGAAAAACTAAGAGGCAGCCCACGGAATGGGAGAATATATTTGCAAATGACACTACAGATAAAGGACTGGTATCCAAGATCTACAAAGAACTTCTCAAACTCAATACACGAGAAACAAATAAACAAATCAAAAAATGGGCAGAAGATATGAACAGACACTTTTCCAATGAAGACATACAAATGGCTAACAGACACATGAAAAAATGTTCAAAATCATTAGCCATCAAGGAAATTCAAATCAAAACCACACTGAGATACCACCTTACGCCAGTTAGAATGGCAAAAATAGACAAGGCAAGAAACAACAATTGTTGGAGAGGATGTGGAGAAAGGGGATCCCTCCTACATTGTTGGTGGGAATGCAAGTTGGTACAACCACTCTGGAAAACAGTGTGGAGGTCCCTTAAAAAGTTAAAAATTGAGCTACCCTATGATCCAGCCATTGCACTACTGGGTATTTACCCCAAAGATACAGACGTTGTGAAGAGAAGGGCCATATGCACCCCAATGTTCATAGCAGCAATGTCCACAATAGCTAAATCGTGGAAGGAGCCGAGATGCCCTTCAACAGATGACTGGATTAAGAAGTTGTGGTCCATATATACAATGGAATATTACTCAGCTATCAGAAAGAACGAGTTCTCAACATTTGCTACAACATGGACAGCACTGGAGGAGATAATGCTAAGTGAAATAAGTCAAGCAGAGAAAGACAACTATCATATGATTTCTCTCATCTATGGAACATAAGAACTAGGATGATCGGTAGGGGAAGAAAGGGATAAAGAAAGGGGGGTAATCAGAAAGGGGAATGAAACATGAGAGACTATGGACTATGAGAAACAAACTGAGGACTTCAGAGGGGAGGAGGGTGGGGGAATGGGATAAGCTGGGGATGGGTAGTAAGGAGGGCACGTATTGCATGGTGCACTGGGTGTTATACACAACTAATCTTTGAGCCCCCCCCCCCCCCCCGCCAAGGCTCCAGTTCCTGCAGGAGAAAGAGAATCTGCTTGTCTGTCTTCTCTGAATGACCTCCTGAGCAAAAAGCAAATGATGCCTCCTTGGCTGCCTTTACAGTATCATTTTCCAGTCAGCAGCACTTAATTCTCCTCATCCCTTTATTCATCCCAGCCCAGGCCAAGAATATTCTGGCATATTTCACAACTAGAGGGTTGGATGGGTGGTGTCTGATAGTTTGTTCTTTGGAACGGTTATGATCGCTGATGGAATAATAATTCATTTGACCAGAAAGGCCAAAGAAAAAATTGGAGAGGCCTGGGAAGCAGAACTGAGTTCAAGCAAAACAGTGTAGTAGGTGAGATTTATTTTCAGCATTTTTGATCACTTTCCTTTCACTAATTTCCCCTCTTTAAGTTCCTCCCTGTGAGGCTCAGCTTGGCGGTAACCTCAGACACTGCATTATAATCTGGACCTTTTCTTTGTTCTTTTATCTTGGGTATCATTCCATCCAGGCCTCCTCAATAGCCTCGATGACATTTACTGACATAATCAATTAATCTTCAGTATCGGTGTCGCGGTGTTACTCTATCCCCAATCATTCGTATTTTAACACAGACCTGCGGACATGAAAATTTAAATCTCTCTCTTGGAGGTGGAGAGAGAATTCTGAAGATGCAGGAATAGAAGGACCATCCCATGGCCTTCAGATGTGAATTATATCTGTACCACAGCTGTGGCCTTCTCCTTTGACAATGGACCGTTATTTTTATTTCTTTCCTAACATGCAATGGGATAATGGGTTTGTATGAAAGGAACAATCTCTTATTAGATATTTAAGTAATTCATGCTATAAGAAGACTGATTATCCTGTTACTTAGATTACAATTATCCCTTTAAAGTGATGGTCACAATCTCAAAGGCCCACAGGGGCTAGGTAGGTAAAGTCAAGGTGTGAATTTCACAGCACATACTTCTACCTAGAAGTATTTAAACCATCATAAACATCATGCCAGCTAAATTAAGCAAGCTTGCATCCTCTGCTCTAAGGTTCACAGCAACAAAGTCGCACCTCTGTGTTAAGAGAAAGGAGGCGTAAGAGACGGATGAAGGGATGTCTTGGATTCTTTACAAACTAAGAATTAAGATCCCATGGGAGGGAGAAGGTACTCCAGAACTCTTGGTCCTCCTGATGGAAGAAAGGTCAAGCTATCTAATCTATAACTAAGAGAAGAAAGATAATATCTGAATAGCAATATCCCATGTTTTAAAAAATATATATCCATGTGTAAATTAAATAGATGGTGAGATTCTGGAATTTTTAATTTTCTTCCTTATTATTTAATCTATTTTCAAGTATTAACATCATTAACAAATAGTGTTTTTTAATCAGAAAACAATGAAGTCTTTGTTCATCAAGATTAATTTCTCAAAAAAATGGTGAATTTGTTTAGAAGATAATGTTTATACTGGTATGTTTATAGCACCATGCCAGAGTGGCAAGCATCAGGATAAGTGGCAACCACAGGGATGTGGGCCAGGCAGTGAGGACATCTCCTGGAAACTATGGGTGCTCGCATTAGTCTCCAAACAGGATGCAAAGCGGAGCGCTCTAGTGAATGACTCAGAGTTTGTGCTTTGCACGACAAAATGGCTATACTGCTTATACTTTGGTATATTTTTCATTTTTTCCCTGGTCATTCTGGAGATCCAGCCTGTTTAAACTATGCTAATGGAAACAAGAGAAAGAGACTTTGTCCATATTTGAGAAGGGTAGAGAAGGACAAACTCCTGCAAATCTAGCTTATGGGTGGCAGCTATAACTAAAGGCCTTCCAAGAAGGTAAAGCCTGCAAGACCCCTGACCCTGATTCTTCTCCCAAAGTCATGCTGGGGGTTCAGGATTTGCATTTTTCTTGAAGGGGAAGACAGTGATTCCTAAACCTGGAATAAAATGAGTCAGGCAATGCCCTCAAAGCCCTGATATTTTTTTTTCACTGCCCTTGGACATTCCTTTAGAAAAAGAACTATGAGACTCAGGCATAAGCCTCAACACACCTAAGATGAGGTAACTTCACCTCGAAGAGGGAAAAATACCACATAATTACTTTTTGGGAGAGCCAAAGAGATGTCTTATGGTGCCTTGACTACAGTTTTTGTCCATGGCCACAACTAAACAAGAGAAAAGGGAGAAGTAACTAAGTTTTTTCAGATGGTTGACTGTACTAATTCATATCTTGGCCGGAGTCGCAGACCCAGAGCTGCAGGACCCTGGAGACATGCTTCTCAACCGCTCACCAGTCAACATACAGCCCTCTCAATCTGGTATTTAAAGCAGTCCACAGTTGCCCCTGTATTAATTTTCTATGAGTGTAAAACCACAAGTTACCACAAATTTAGCAGATTAAAAGAACACCAATTTATTACCTCACAGCTCTGTAGGTCAGAAACCCAGGCAGGCTCAGGTGGGGATCCTGCTCTGGGTCTCACAAGATCAAAGTGAAGGCGTCAGCCCACCCTTTCCTATCTGGAGAGTCTGAGGGAAAATCTACTCCCAGGAGCATTCAGGTTGTTGGCAGAATTCAGTCTCATGCAGTTGTAGGTCTAAGGTCCTATTTCCTTGCTGACTGTCGACCAGAGATCATTGTCAGTTTCTAGAGGCTGCCCACATTCCTTGGCTGGCTGCCTCTCCTACTTCAAAGCCAGCAGTGGTGCACTAAACCCTTCTTGTGCTTTGACGGTCTCGGACTTCTCCTGCCTTCCTCTCCTGCCATCATCTGAGAAGGCTCTCCACTTTTTAGGGCTTACGTGCTTGCATTGGACCCAATAGGATAATTCAGGATAACCTCTTTAAGATCAGCCAAGGACTAACTTTAATGACATCAGCAAGGTCCCTTTTTTCCATGTAAAGTAACGTATTCACAATTGTGATATTTCCTCTTATTCACAGGGTCCAAGTATTAGAAAATGGAATCTTGGGGGCAGCGGTTAAATTTGGAGAATTCTGCCTACCAAAGACCCTAACGAATAATACTTCAAGCCAAATCAGGAGAACTCATTTCCTCAAACCATGCCCATAGTGTCCTGACTGGGTACCTTTTCTTACCCAGCTTCTTCTGCCTGGGATGCATCTTTCCCTTTACATTCCATCTACCTAGGTCCTGCTGCAGCTTCAAGGTCAACTTCAAAGGGCTCTTCCATCAAGAATCCTCCCAGTGTGATCAGCAAGCCCCCACCACCCACAGGGTGTAATGTATACTTCTCTTTTGATCCTAATTACATTTTGCATTTCATTTTGTTTACCTTTATACTCTGTCCTTGATAATGTAGATTGATGCAAATGTGTGGAAGGCTGTGCCCTTGTCCTCATCACCTTTGAGTACCTCTACCATTCACTTCCTTATTACCAGTTGAGGTTATCACATATTCAATATGGTATTTTCTGAAAAGAAATATGTCGTTCTTTTTTCCAACGGACCAAAAGCTTGAACCTGCATGTAGGACCCTCCTGACGGGCTCTGTGTGTGCTATCGTGTATCTTCTTGGCCAGCACAGCACTTAGCACACTGCAGTGGTAGTATTTCCTTACATGGCTGCCTCGAACACAAAATGCCTTGAGGAAAGGGAGGTACTTGAGTCATTTATTTACTCGTTTGACAGGTTATACGAGTTAGCCATTAGGCTTTGTGCCATGCATACAGGTACCACCGTGAACAAAAGAGACCTCATGGAACATACAGTCTGATGGGAAAGGCAGACATGAGGGAAACAGTCACAGAAACAAATGTATCCTTACAAGGTTCAGGAAGGAGGTTGACGGAAGAGTGAAAGATGCTATTAGAGAAAATACCAGGGAACCTTACTGAAGGGGAAGGACAAGAGGCACCTCCTTGAGAAAATGACACTTAATCTGAAACTTGAAAGAACAGGAACTTTCAGGAATAAACATTGGGAAGAATGATCCAGGCAACAATATGTAAGTAGGGAAGATGATGCTGAGTGAAGCTAGAGAAGTAGACAAAGTCAGGTCATTCAGAGCCTCAGAGGGAAGTGTTGAGGATTCAGATTTTAATTTAAGTGCTCTTACAATGATTGAAATGAAAGTTTTAAGTAAAGAAGCAAGGTGGCTAGACTGAGGGTTTCAAAAGAAATGAGCAATAGTGTGGTGATGGATTGGAAGCACCACCCAGCAAAGAAGGGTCATGCTAATGTTGTGGGACTGTGACACTACCCAGGGGACTGGTCATCTTCACGTATCCATGACATGTGGACCTTTCGATCTAATGGACTTCTGGCTTCCACTGGGTAGAGAGACTCCTACCTCAAATATTTACATTGGTTGTAAAGACATTAAAATGCTATGCAATAATATTTTTCTGGAAGCTCAAAATATGTGTGTCAGTACAAATGATCTGACTTGTAATGTTTATGTGACTCAATTAAATTGCATGTGTAAAATACCTAACACATTGGGGTTCCTGGGTGGCTCAGTCAGGAGGAGTCACAAGACTTTTGATTGCGGCTCAGGTCATGATCTCAGAGTTGTGAGATCAAGTCCTGTGTTGGGCTCCATGCTGGCCATGGAGCCTGCTTAAGATTCTCTCCCTCTCCCTCTGCCCCTCCCCACCGTACTCTCTCTCTCTTTTTTTCTCTCTCTCGGTCTCTCTCTCAAAAGGAAAGAAAAAAAGAGAGGAGAAAAGAAGAGAAAGGAGGAGAAAAGAAAAAAGAAAAATACCTAGCACATCAACTGGCCTATGGTAAGTAATCAAAAACTATTAACTCCCTTGTGTCTCTTCTTTATGTGATCCTCCCCACAACATGACATATTGGTGCCACTTCATTTCCTAAACAAACAAAACAAAACAAAAAACTGCTATTTCCTCATCTGAAACCCAACATGGTCCCATATTCAAATCGTCTAAATTTTAAGAATCCCATTACCAAAGAAAATTTTTGAAGTTATATTATTTACCTACACACCTATGTGAATTCTTTATATCAATAAAAGTCACCATACAATCATTACCAACATGATTCCTAAAAAGGGTAAAGCTCTAGTGAGCATTCCTCTGAGCTGGCTGCATACTCCACTGCACTGAGTTCAGAGTCAGTAAGACAGAAGTGATAAATGAGTTAGCATGACCCAATATCAATAAATACTCTGTCCACATGGGTTTTATCCAAGGCAGTTCAAAAATTTTGAGGAGGAAAAAATAGGCCAGTGGCAGAGATCCTGGAAAACTAGAATATTTTGGAAAAGTTCTGAAAGACCTATAATCAGAATAACATCCAAAGAGAATAAAGTAGGTGAAATTAGAAAGACTGAACTACAAATTGTGAAGAAAATCAGTGTGATTGGCACGCTAAATAAATTCCGTTGAAACAGGAGTGTTGCAATTTTCCTGATGATTACACATGTGAAGTATTAGAGATTTCAGTTGATTTACAAATTGATGCAGTTATTGACTAATCATGGATTATAGATCAGTTCTTCTAATATGCCAGAAATCTTTCACTTAATTCCTCCTCCAAATTGACTCTCCATCCTTCTCCACCTTGCTTACTATCTAGGATGGATTATGTCAATGGGCTCCCAAGTCCTCTGGCTTCTAGTGTGGTTTGGCCAGCAGGAAGCTGAGAGTGGGAGGGAATTAAGGACAGAATATTTGTTTTCCTGATTCCCATGCTATTAATTTGCCCTGGACAGCCTGTGTCCCTTGACAGAAGGTTACTTTGCCACTCCAGGTGGCTGCTCTCTGAAACATAATCTCCTTTAGAGTTCCAGTAATATCTTCTTCCCATTGTGCATTCAGCTCCATGGGTGATGAAAGCTTGCTTCTGCTAACTCCAGGTTTCTGTACTATGTCTTGTGTCTCCCCACCACCACCACCATATGCACACCTTTGTAATTAGTCCCTTTTATAAATAAACTCTCTTCCAGTTATGCTAATTTGAATGTGATATCTTTTCCATTTGAGATCCTGCCTGATATCCATAATTCCCGACAAACTCTACTTGCACTAGACCTATGTTTCCAAACTTCAGTTATTCACGTAAGGACTCTGTGGCCAGAGACATCTGAGTAACTGATCTTTGTTTTCATGCCATAGCACTGAGTTCAGAAACATCTTTGAACCAGATCTGGCCAGCTGAGGCTGGGGAGAAGGTGATAAATGGGGGCTGTGTTCCTGGCCTAGTGTTCTGTGCTAACATGTGCTCTGTAGTCATACTGTGTATCATACAGCACTGAAAGTGGTGAGGTGCACCTGGCACCTCATGAGGGGGAATCCAGCACACTAGCCTACCTAGAAGTGGCTCCAGTCATTTAAGGTGGACCTGGAGGGTGCTGCTGAACTTCTAGAAGCTCTGATGTGACCTTCAGTGATTCATGTTATCACGTGAAACTGTGTGACCCGTGGATGAAGATTTCAAGGTCCAGAAGCTTGTATAACTATGAGACCTGAGAAATGTTGCTTATTTTTCTGCTCTTAATTGTGACTGCTCTGGCTTCATTCTCTATCCTGTGACTATGCAAACTTTGTCCAACATACCTCAGTGGTCTCTGAGTCTTCTCTCACCATCACTGCTATCCTATTCTTGACATCTGTCAATACAGCAGTTGCATGATTAATGGTATTTCTGATTTATGCTTGATCTACATACCACTTTTCAGTTGATTTTAAATCTACCTCTCAATATTTAAAATATTACAATATGTAAAAATATCAGTAAAATCACAGATTTGACATGCTAGTTGTATGATTTCTTATACACATTAAGATAAATACACAACGTTGTTTAGATTCTGCTGACATAACATGTTAAGTACTGGGATCACCCTTTTACTGAAATCAACTCAAAGTCTTAGATTAAAAAAAAAATAAAGATTTTTAAATCTTCATAAAAGCACAGATGCACCGACAGAGAAGTGAACAATTCCCAGACACTGCCCAAACCTGGGTTTTCATGGCCTTATGATAGGCAGAAATAAGAGATAAGCTTCAAAGCCTAGTCAAAAAGGATAATTTAAGAAAAGAGTTCCTCTGCTTAAAAAAACTTGTTCTCTCAAGTTGTAAACTATTTGGAGGTGAGTAGAAATAAATTCTCCTCTACTTAGACCCTGAGAAAGGGGGGTGGGGAAGTTGTTGTTGAAAATATGGGAACAGAAGGTAGCCTTCTTCTACCTGCCCCTATTCTACTGAGGTAGACCAAAATTACCAATCCATAAATATGACGCAGAGTGATCCATAAATATGACGCCGAGTGATCCAGAAAGTGTAATGTTCTCACATGCTTAGCTGAAGCAAACATAATCCTATCTGGAGGACTCATTTGAATCAAAGGCCTCAAAAAATTTCTAGAAATACACTGACAACAAAAATGAGCAAATCAGAGGTGCCTGGGTGACTTCGTCAGTTAAGCGTCTGCATTCAGCTCCGGTCATGATCTCAGGGTCCTGGGATCGAGTTCCGCGTGGGGCTCCCTGCTTGGTGGGGAGTCCGCTTCTGCTTCTCCCTCCGCTCCTCCCCACCCCTCGTGCTCTCTCTCTCAAATAAATAAATATTTTTTTAAAAACGAGCAAATCATAGGCAAAAATAACTAACCACACAAAGAAATAAAGCTCTCTGAGGAAGAATAACAGAAAGGTCAGAAATACAGGAATTTCAGAAACTAAAAATATCAGGACACAGATTCTGAAAACCTTATACTCATCATGTTTTCAGACATAAAAGACATTCATGAAAATGTATGTAGGTATCAAGAAACTATAAGAAATGATCAAGGACATTTTAAAAAATCAAATAAAATTTCCAGAAATGAATAATTTAATGATAAAAATTATAAATATATGCGTTTAATATTAGTTTACGCCTATGTCAAAAGGTAATTGGTTAAATGGAAGATAGATCTGGCTATCCAGAATGTATCATAAAGGGGCCAAGAGAAAAAAATAAAAGAGAAAATAAGAAACAGTTAGAATAGAGTAAGAAGTCTAACATGAATTAAGACACAGTTCCATATGGAAAAAAAAAAGAAAATGAGCCAGAAATAATTATTTGAAGATAATAATATTTGAGATGTACCAGAACTGATGAAAGGCATCAATCCTCTCATTCAAAATACACAATAAGTGGCACCTGGGTGGCTCAGTCAGTCAAGCATCCAACTCTTGATTTTGGCTCAGGTCATGATCTCAGGGCCATGAGACTGATTCGCGCATCAGGCTCTATGCTGGGCATGGAGCCTGCTTCAGATTCTCTCTCTCCCTCTCACTCTGCCCTACCCCTCTGCCCCTCTCCCTTGGTCCTCCCCATGCTCATTTTCTTTCCCTCAAATAAAATAAATAAAATCTTCAAAAAAAAAAAAAACCTAACAAATGCCAAACAGGATAAATTAAATCAATATTCAAACTTACCATAATGAAACTTCAAACGCCAAAGAAAAAGAGAAAGTCTTAAGAACCACCAGAATGAAAAAGAAAAAAAGAAAAAACAAAAACTGTACTATTTCCAAATGAACGACTATTATAGTGAAGAGACGATACACAGAACATAGGTGTCAACCTAGAATTATAATACTAGCCAATATTTTTTAAGAAGGAAATTAAGAATGTTTTTAGGCAAATCACAACTGCGAAAGTTTGATAGCTATTGCCCTTACTAAAAGAAAATTCTAAAGTATGTTCAGTAGCTATAAGAAAATTAATGAGATTTTTAAAAAAGAAACAATAGAAAACAAATCAAAAGCAATCCTTCTATATAATTCATAAAATAAACTTCTCACAAGACTGATCAAAAGAATAGGGTAAAAGCTCTAAAACAATGCATAGAGAAGGATAAATACAAACAAAGAAAAGAGACATTAATAAAATAAACCATGAGAGAATACCATGAACCACTCGAAACAAATTTTAAAACTTGAATGAAATGACTGATTCTCCCCAAAAATCATAACATAAGGAAATGGACTCAAAACATTTTAAAAACTGAAATTGGGGGGGGCGCCTGGGTGGCACAGTGGTTAAGCGTCTGCCTTCGGCTCAGGGCGTGATCCCGGCGTTATGGGATCGAGCCCCACATCAGGCTCCTCCATTGTGAGCCTGCTTCTTCCTCTCCCACTCCCCCTGCTTGTGTTCCCTCTCTCACTGGCTGTCTCTATCTCTGTCAAATAAATAAATAAAATCTTAAAAAAAAAAAAAAAGGAGTCACATGCTCTTCTAAAAAAAAAAAACAAAAAAACTGAAATTGGGGGTGCCTGGGTGGCTCAGTCATTAAGGGTCTGCCTTCAGCTCAGGTCATGATCCCAGGGTCCTAGGATTGAGCCCCGCATCGGGCTCCTTGCTCAGTGGGAAGCCTGCGTCTCCCTCTCTCTCTGCCACTCCCCTCTGCTCCTGCTTTCTCTTTCTCTCTGAAATAAATAAATAAAATCTTTAAAAATAAATAAATAAAAAATAAAAACCGGGATTGGCATTTAACCTTTAAAGAAATGGTATTGGGAGTTAAAAATCTTTTAATAATAACAAATAGCAGCAATGTCCACAATAGCCAAACTGTGGAAGGAGCCCAGATGCCCTTCAACAGACAAATGAATAAAGATGTGGTCCATACATACAATGGATTATTACTCAGCCATCAGAAAGGATGATTACCCACCATTTGCATCAACATGGATGGAACTGGAGGGGATTATGCTAAGTGAAGTAAGTCAAGCAGAGAAAAACAATTATCATATGGTTTCACTCATATGTGGAACATAAGCAATAGCACGGAGGACCATAGGGGAAGGGAGGGAAATCCAAAGGGGGAGAAATCAGAGAGGGAGACGAACCATGAAAGACTATGGGCCCCAGGAAACAATCTGAGGGTTTCAGAGGGGAGGGGGTAACAGGGTGGTGGGTATTGAGGAAGGCACATGTTGTGATGAGCACTGCGTGTTATACATAACTAATGAATCATTGAACACTACATCAAAAACTAATTATGTACTATACAGTGGCTAACTGAACATAATTAAAAAAGTCATAAAAAATAACAAAAGGAATTGCTACCAGGACCAAAGAGACAGGCATATTTAAACTTATATTCAAGAAAAAGGTAAAGTTTCTCTCACACTTACTGTTGCAGAGAACTAAAACACTGGAAAGATTCTAAATCATTGCATGAGATTAGTAGAAACTCAAATACCAAATCTTACAAGGACATCACAAGACCAGAAAATTATAGACCAATCCCAAGAAATTCTAATAAAATATTAGCAAATTGATTCCAAAAATGCACGCCACACACTATACCACGACCAAGTGAGTTTCATCACTGTAATGCAAGCTGGATTTAATATTATAAAATCTATTGCTACAGTTTACCACTATCATAAAGAAGGAAAAAAATCTTATGTTTATCTCAGCAAATACAGGAAGAGCATTTGATAAAATACATTACCATTCAAAACCAAACTCTCAACAGAGTAGAAATAAAAGAGGAATTCCTTAACTTGTTAATGCTTATACCAAAAATCTACAGAGAACAGCACCATGAACAGTGAAACAGCAAAAGGAATTCTGCCATCAGTCACCATCCCTTGGACCAAGAAACCACCCCTGCTGCTGCAGCTCAGCCAAATGCCCAAGGTGAATTCCCAATGGGTGTGTGTCGTGCACTGGCGATGGCAAAATGGCACTTCCTTAGAAACCACTCTCCATTTTCAATAAGTTATCATCACCTTCACAAGCTGTCTTCCATTTCCTGGCCCTGTATGTTAGCCCAACCCCCCCGCATGTCGAACGTGACTTTACCTCCATGACTCAGAACAACAGCAGCCACTGCGTACCCACCACTTTCCAAGAACAGTGGTTGTTTTTGTGGAAATTCAAAGCACAGATGGGGCTCTTAGAGTTTGCCTTCTGCATGTTCCTTGTAATGTAGGAATCCCAGAGAAAGTCACCTCATAGGCGAATACTGAAAAGGCTGCCTGTGCTTTCCCTTTTTTTGCTCCTTCTGCTGAGTACCTTATAGCCCCTGAGGGGTTTCTAAACATTTCATAAGATTCTCTCCAATTCACTCTCATTACTGTCTCCTAAGCATCCCAGAAGCCACGATGCCTTCTGAGAGTCCGCTTCATCTCACCCCAGCAATTCTTGAACAAGGACAAAAACAGATAGCTCTCCTTTGGGGGTCATAATGAGTCTTTGGAGCAGATGTGGACTGCAGAACGTGATCGGCAGTCCTAAATGTGCACCAAGTCTAGGCAACCACAAAAGTTAACACCAGTAGCTCATGTTTATTGACTTACTACCTGCCCCACATTGTTCTTACTGTTCTAATTCATTTATTCCTCACATCAACCCTATGACATGAGTATTAGTATTGCTCTCATCTTACAGATAAAACAACCCAGGAACAGAAAAGCTAAGTCACCTGGCCAGAGTTACACTGATAATAACTGGCAGAGACGGGACTCAAAAGCTATGTAGCAATTGAGAGTTTATACTCTGAACCACTATGCTAGGTTTCAAGAAACAGCAGTTTCTTTATTTTCCCTAAATAAGCTTAAATTACTCCCTGAGTCCTCAGATGGAAGGAAATTTCATCTCAGTCACTACTGGGGCACCACATTGAATGTCTGCAGTTCCATAGACAGCGAATCATCATGGGTGCAATCCAGGTAGACTCTTCTGTACAGTGGCTCAGAATTTTCCTTTAACATGTCACATTCTATGCATCTCGAAAATGGTATTTCCTTCAAATGCTCACCTGCTGCAACGGTGGAAGTTTTATTTCAGTCAAGCTTACAGGTCCCTCCTCCTCTTTATAAGCTTAAGTAAGAATCCCAGAGTCACAAGCAGTCTGAGACATTTGGGAAAGCACCGTTGGTCTCAAGTTCCTCTTGGTCTCTGTTCCAAATGGTCACTGGGGGGGTGTTCATGGTCTTGAAGTCAGAGGCTTTGCTGGTTAGATGCCAAGCTTGAGCCCATGGGTCAGTACCAGGAGGAAGCACTGCAGTACTTGGTACCCAGCCTCACTGGGACACCTCCCATCTGGTCTCCCAGAAGCCCTGAGAGCCCCTGGGGTCCAGGGAAACAGCAGGATACAGAGGATCTCATAAACCTTTCCCCACATCGGGTCCTAGGAAAAGCTCTCCAAACCTTTTCCAGTCCCCAGCTTTTGCCCAGTTCCTGAAGGTCCTCCTTTCCTTAGACAATTCAATTCCATGGCTCCATGAATCTACCTTGAACAAAAGCTCTCAGTGGGTACTGTTTTTGCTTTGTCTGGCAAATTTTACTCCTGGCCTTGTCACACAAAAGCCATTATTAACTTCCTGCCGTAAGGAAAAAAGACTTGGCCACTATCTTGGAATATGGAAGGGAAAATTACCTACAGCCAAAGAACAAAAGACAAATTATTATTGCAGTAAATTATCCTACTCCTTATATATATTTACTTAAAAGTAGTCTTAATGGATATTTCCCAAAATATTAATAGAGTGCACCATGGTCTCAGGAACTTTCAAATTACCTTTTTTTCCTTTTAAGCATGTTTTTCAAGTTTTCTACAATGAATGCATATTTATGATTTTTTCAAATGTTGATTTTTCATTTAAAAGTGTTCATTTGGGTTTTTTTGTTAACTAATTCAAAAGTTAAATTTTTCCTCTCTTTTAAGAATGCCGAGAAGAGTGCCGTTCAAAAATCAAATATATCTATGTGGTGTATATGCTAAATGATTTCAGTGAACAGAGTGATTGCATACACCAGGTTTTATTTTAACATTAAAACAATCTTCCGGAAAAAAAAAAAGCTAAAAATACTGCTCAGTTCCTGGGGAAAAAAAGGAGGAAACGACCACCCACTTACTGGAAAGTGTTAAAATTGGGTCCCCACTCACACAGAAAAATGGATTCAAAATCACTTCGGTTTGCCCTGCCTCACTTCAATCACTGTTTTAGAGGAAAACTTTTTTTCATATTTCAAAAAATTACTGGAATTCAGAAACAATGAACATGTTATTGTGGTGGACATAGTACACGCTATATCACTTACGATGACATCAATGACAAGCCACGGTTTGACTAGTGAGATTAAAATTTATCTCACAGCTATTCAATTCCAGCGCTCTCTGGATTTTATAACCAATTTCTCAAAGTAGATTATCCCTCCTAACACTGAAGGTTGGACAGTTTTGAGTGTGTGTGTGCGTGTGTGTATATGTGTGTGTATTTTTACAGAAAAAGAAAACAGACCACCCCAGAAGTTAGGATATTTCTAATATATTTTTTGAGCACAAATAGTTTTTCCAGAAGTTGGGGAGTAAAAATCATAATAGTAAGTGCTGGAATTTTCCATATTCTAATGGTTTTCCTGGAAAAATAGAAAAATAAGGTTAAGAATGATGTTGCTTTCCCAAGAAAAGTGTTGAATCAACTGATTCCCATACATAGCTTAGCAGTAATTAGAATTCTCACCTATTAAGAAGGATGACTTGTTATCAGCGCACCCTCGACATTGACTTGAATGGGTCAGAGTAATCAATTGCACCTAACCTTGGTTTTTAACGATAATTTATTGTTAATGTTAGTTCATTTACTGCTGGTTTTAGCTAAATTAACAGTAAGGGAGGAGGTTAAGATTATCCAGCAAGTTATATTTAAAATATATATACTATACATTTCAAAGCTGAATCATTCAAACCCTATTGCTAAAGTACATGTACTGAGTATCCACTACCTCCATTGATCCCCATCACCACCTCAAAACAAAATGTGCTTAAACAGTGATACCCACTATTATTAAAGCCCCTTATCATTGTATAGTGTGAATAAATATGGCTTTTTAGTCATTTAAAAAGCTTTCAGAAAAAAAACTGGTTGCCCCTACTCTATAATTTCAAACTTAGGAAAAATTAATTTAAATAAAGAGAAGAGTAAATTATCACCACTCCCCAATAAAAACTTTTTCCAAGCATCTTGAATGTTTTGAAGGTAAAAAATAAAAACACCAAAACAAAAAATCAAGATGCTGTGTGTTCTCAAAGATATATATAATTTTAATATTGAGATAATTTAAGATGTTAATATAAGCAAGAACAAAAAAAATTAAGACTTCCTTATCTCATATTCACATCATTTTTTTTTACTTTTAAATTTTTAAAAATGTATTTGAATTTCTTTACCTTTTTTTTTTTTTAACTTTTATTCAAACATTGGATCATGACCAAAAAATAAGAAAGGGAATTTTTGCATATAACACCCAGTGCTCCATGTCCACTGGGTGTTATATGCAAACAATGAATCATGGAACACTACATCAAAAACTAATGATGTACTGTATGGTGACTAACATAACATAATAAAAAATTTTAAAAAAAGGGAATTTTTGGAAGACTGTGAAAATAGCATTATAGAAGGAATTGCAGATAGAATCATCAAGGAAAAAATAAATGGCTATGTAAGCAGAGAATGAGAGCAAGGAATACTTAAGGAAAGTTGAAAGTTGTGGTAAACTTCAATAAAGTGGACTTCAATAAAGCACTTTCCACTAGTCTTTCCCCTGTGTGACTATGGGCTAGCTACGTGACTAGACTTGGCCAATGCAACACTCACACCCATAAAATGAGCAAAGGCTTGAGAAGTGCTTGCACATTAGGACTTGCCCTCTTGAAATGCTCCTTCTTGGAACCCAGTTCTGGGGATGCCCAAGAATCCATGCAAAGGAGTGGTTCATATATACAATGGACTATTACTCAGCCATTAGAAAGGATGAACACCCACCATCTGCATAGACATGGATGGAACTGGAAGGGATTATGCTAAGTGAAGTAAGTCAAGCAGAGAAAGACAATTATCATATGGTTCACTCCTATGTGGAATGTAAGGAATAGCACGGAGGACTATAGGGGAAGGGAGGGAAACTGAATGGGAAGAAATGAGAGAGGGAGAGGAACCATGAGAGACTATGGACTCTGGGAAACAAACTGAGGGTTACAGAAGGGAGAGGGGTGGGGGGATGGGGTAACTGGGTGATGGGTATTAAGGAGGGCATGTGTTGTGGTGAGCACGGGTGTTATATGCAACTAATGAATCACTGAACACTACAACAAAAACTAAAAAAGAAAAAAAAAGAATCCATGCAGGGCTCTAAGGTGGAGAAATAACCAGTAACTAGGACCTCAGCTAAGCTACCTATAAGGGGCCAGCACCAGTTGCTGTCCATGTGAATGAAACCATTTAGGATTTTTCTAACCATCCCAGTGCCCCAGACAACCCTATATTAGGCAAAACCACCCATTCACACTACAGATTTATGAGAAATAGTGAATTCTTACTGTGTTAAGCCACTGTGTTCTAGGATGGTTTGTTTCAAAGCAACAGATAACTTTAAAATAAGAATAAATGAGGCTCAGGGATTTTAGGTAATTTTCCCAAGGTGACAAGTAGGTAAATTCTGGATCAGGTTTCAGAACAAGATTTCTCTGACTTAAAATCCATGCTCTTGGCCCAGTGTAGCCCACTGCTAATATTTAGATAAGGGGGGAGGGCACCTGGGTGGCTCAGATCATTAAGCGTCTGCCTTCAGCTCGGGTCATGATCTCCAGGTCCTGGGATCCAGCCCCACGTCGCAGGGAGTCTGCTTCTCCCTCTCCCTCTGCCTCTCCCCTACTCATGCTCTCTCTCTGTAACTCTCTGTCTCAAATGAATAAATAAAATCTTTTAAAAAAATAAATAAGGGGGGAAAAGAGTCTCATTTTTTTTTTTCTCAACAGGACAGAGCATGCAGCTTCCTTTTATAGTAAGTAGAAGTACACACAACCTCCTGTATCTGATGCCTGCGATCAGAGACCCCCACCTGGATCACATCTCAGAGTTCTGTAAACAGACCACTCCAGAAAGGCACTGACTTATGCTCTAAATCAGCAGTATTCTCTGGGTGGCAATCATCTAATCCTATCTTCTATATTGAACACATGGAAGCTGAGACCCGTATAGCTGTTTGACACACTAAAAAAAAGTAAATGGGCTATTTTGAAAAACGAACATTACATCGTTTCTTAGAGAATGATTAAGAGTTCACATCATTAAAAAATTGACTTTAATCAACCAAAACTTCTCTGCTCACACTTAATTTTGTGATATAGATTTTGAAGGAGAATTAAGGGGAATATATGTTGAGACAGTATGGTCCACAAACTATTTTGTTCAATAAAGTAAAAACCCAGTGGTCTTCTTCAGAAAGGAAATATATGAATGATCAAAAAGCACATGAAAGGGCTCATTAGACACACGTGAGAAATACAAATTAAAATAACAATGGGATACAACTATCCAATCACCAGAATGGCTCAAGTTAAAAACACAAAATGTTAGTCAATACATGGAGCAACTATAATTCTCACATGTTACCGGCGGGAGTGAAAAACTATACAATCACTTTGGGAAAATCTCTGGCCATTTCTTATAAAAACAAACACATACCTAAGTCTGTGATCTAACAATTCCACCCTTAGGTATTTACCATAGAGAAAGAAAATCATATGCCTACAGAAAGAATGATACGAAAATATTGATAAAAATTTTATTTACAATAGCCCAAAACAGGAAAGAGTCTAGGTTCCTATCACTAGAAGAATAAATAAATAAATAGTGTTCTATTCCTACAATGGAACACTAGCATGGTGGTCATGAGTAGACACAGCTGAGATGTCCCTCTGGGAAGAGTATAACCACCAACAGCCCCCACTGCTGCCCCTCTGGATGCAGCTTCTTAAGGTTGCTTCTAGCAGATGACCGGACACGGTAGGCGTAATGATGGAGACCTCAGGACTACGTCAGCAGGCAACTCTGACTTGAGGACTCCCCATCATTCTGTCTGAACCCTTTTCGGAGCTGCTCTGTAGTCTGAGGCTCTCCCTACCCAGTCTTCTTTAAAGCCTCCTATCCATCACAGGTGTCAGACCCACATTAAGGTCTGAAGGATCTCCCTACCTACTCCGACTCCTTTCCCTTTATCCTTCACAAGTGTTTCCCTCAGTAATTTTTATTCCACATCTAATCTTGTCTATCTGCTTCTCAGAGGCCCCAACTCACACAATTACTGATGAAATCTCAAAAACATTATGCAGATTCAAAAAATTCAAACTCAAAGGAATAAATACTAAATGAATTCCATTTATATGGAGTTCTAAAGAAGGTAAAACTAATGTATGATGAGAAAACAATCAGAATAATGGTTGACACAAGGGATTAGGGATAGGCAGTGACTGGAAGTGGTATGACAGAACTTTCTATAGTGACGATAATGTTCTATATTTTGATAGAGGTTTGGATTGCATAAAATTCATCTAATGGTAGGCTTCAGAAGTGCGCATTTCATCACATGAAAATTTTACCACAAAACAAAAACTATAAATACTGAACTCTAGTTGATATGCATGCTAAAATATCTGAATATTTAATCTGAAATATCTGAATATTTAATCTGAAATATCTAATCTCTGCAACTTCCTTAGATTTATCAAAAAAGCAAGATGATTTGATGGATGGATAGAAGGATGAATAAATGGACAGATACATGATAAAAACAAGGAGATTAAAATGTTTATGGCAGAATCTAGGAAAGAGTACATGGATATATACTATAAAATTCTTTCAAGTTTTCTGTATGCTTAAATTTTTTTTTAACAAACCTCACACATTGCTGACTTAAAGGAAAAAACAAAAACAAAAACCTTACAGACTTCACGACATTAGGTACCAAAAAGATGAAAAAACATAATGACCTTAGAGTAGAAGATAACGTAAGGGCAAAATAAAGTCATTTTCAGGTTAAGAATCATAGAAAACTTGCCTATAAGTAACCTTTTCTCAGTAGATGTGTTCCACTGATAGAAAATAGTAAGAAAAAGGAAGATATGACATCCAAGAAAGAGAGATTCAATGTAGGGGCAAGATAAAGAGAAGTCCCAGTTTTAACAATGATAAGAAGTCCCAGGATGACAAAAGTGACGCTTGTCTAGATAACAAAAATCACAGAAAAGAGAGCTCAAAAGGGATGTTGCTAAAAAAAAAAAAAAAAGAAAAGAAAAGAAAAGAAATGAGAGAGAGAGAGAATGATATTGATAAATTATCTGTGGTGCTTGACTTATGACCTTATTGTCAGGAGTTCACAGATCTGAAGAATTTGGTGATTGTTAGTAACAAGTATATATAAAATAAGCAAAAATGGTAAAGGAATTCATTATTAACTCCAAAAAAAATGAAAAGCTTTACAAGAAGTAGAATATCACCACCCTACAAGCTCAGCTTATGACAACATTAATGTAGTCAAAAGAATGTAGACATTCAATATCGATTTAACCAAACACTGCTACAGCTATACTGGCAGTGACAGATAATATTTATAATTGAAAAATCAAGAGAGAGCTGAATTACTTAGAAAGCATATTATTTGGAGATATAGCAGTAAAAAGAGCTAGTAGTTGATAATCCCTGCCCCTGAAAGCAGAAATTGGGCACAGGGGTAGATAAGGGGGGCTGCTTTCATTGACATAAGACTAATTGTCTTACTTGGCTTTTAAAAATGTGTATATGCATTTTCTTTGATTAAATTTATAATTGAAAAGTTTTTCTATCTAGTAAAACTATAGTTATAATAAGAATTTACTTTTCCACACCCTATCCATTGAGATACCAACATTCCAAAAAGTATGCCAAAAAGTAAAGAATGTGAAGACCAGAAATAGGAAGACAATAGTGGGCTGACCATGCGTGAACTGTTTAATCTGCTCTATGCGTTCTTTGGGAGGGTCTAGAACTCACTTCTTTAATCAAAGTTTGTGATATACATTAGTGAGAAGAGCACCAGCACCTTAGAAAAATATTTTCATGATAGTTCTCTTGGGGATACAAGTGGGGAAAGTGCCCAATGAATCAGTTTCTCTGATTCCAGTAAGGTGTCCATAATGTGGCTCTTAATTCTCAAAGGGGAAGGAGGCGTAGTTACGATAGCAATCAGAAAGTTCCAATATAGGTATTTTTTGCATTGATTAATCAACCACAGGGTTTCTAGGGCTAAAACAGAAGGATAACCCAGTAAAGTCTTACTTCACTTACATACTTGAAAAAACTTCTGGGTCTCATAAAAAATACCACCAAAATAGAAATTAAATTCTTGACCTCTCACCCAATTCCTAGAACAGGGTCATTTCACAGACCCAAGGCTCTTCTTTATTAATGACCTCAAAGGATAATAAAATCTTAAGTGACAAATTCAGAGAGGAGGTGCATTATACAGAGATAAGGGCTTGTATTTAGGAGTCAGTCTATCTGAATTCAAATTCTGGCTCCACCGCTTACTAGCTGTATAACCTTCGGCATTTAGCAGGTTGACTGTGTTATAAGAAAGGAAAAGTATCCAAATACTCAGAGAAATATAAAACACTGAGAGTCAACATTAATTCCTGAGAACTTAGGATTCTAGTGTGATCCACTACTATTCACAGAATTAAAGCAAATGGGCATTTATTCACGTCCTGGTAAGCCAGGTCTGGACGTTTCATACAACACTGCTTCCAACTGAGGCAGCTACTGTACATTAAACATGACCAGTGGATACGCTGCTTTTGTCATGTGCCAATCATCTAGAGCCAAAAAGAGGTGAAACAGCCTGGTGAAGATTGATTCAAGTCATTATGTAGGAGAAATACATTGAAAATTCACCCTGTAGTTCTGTAGAAGCATTAACTGTTCTGAACCAGCAAGTAGTAGTAAGTGATTCTGTTTTTCCCCAAACCAAATTGTACTAATCTGGGAATCAAGGGCTGGAAAGGTGATGCTATTCACAATTACTTCATTAGTAATTACACCTTGCAAAATTTTTGTTTTCCATCCCATCATTTCCAGACTCCGGTGGTATGGAGAAAAGAGAGGAAAGCTTTCAACATTTAATGGAGCTGAGACTTTCATTGGGCCATTTCATGTTCCTTATGCTATGAGAAGGAAGCGGGGGGGGGGGGGGGGAGAAAGAAAGAAAAGAAATAAAAAGAGTGTTTTAGCCTAGTTTGATTGATTCTAATTTTTAAGAAAAAAACAGGATTGCTGTTATACAATGGGAGCAGGGAGGAGAATAAACAGAACACCTTCTCATATTACCAAGTCCAGTGCTAAAAGTTAATCAAAGACTCTGGCAATCTATTCAGGCAGAACCACCAAAAGCTTAGATCCTTCAGGAATGAAGGTTTGAGTGACCCCACTGGGTAAAGAATCCCAGCCAGCTGAGGTGCTAGCAGAGGGCAAAGCAAACAGAAATGCATGGTGGAGGAAGAAAGTCGTAAATACCAGCTACTGCCTCATGGCCAGTTGCAGAAAAAAGACTAATGCCTCTACCTATTTTATTTCTTCCCTGTTGAGTCAGGGCTATTTTTATATAATTTAATGAAGTTCCCTTTTCTTGGGGGGAAGTTTGTTGGTAGTAATTAATGATGTAATGCATGCTATCAGTGGCAGGATTCTGAAGTGGGATTGTGCAAAGCTAGAGGAAGTGGACGTCACCCAAATATTGTGGATTAGAGCCTGACTTGCCATGGGTTTTCTACAAAGGGGGAGGGAAGAAGCGTATCTTAAACTGTCTATGAAATAGTGACATTAATTTGGGTGAAGACATTTTTAAATGTAAATATGTGCAGAAAGAAAAAGAGAGGGAGCCAAAAGGGCAAACTAGTGAATATTTGTCATTTGTTGTCTATACAAACCCCTTCCAATTGGAAGGAATCTTGGTTATGTGAGCCTTGATGAGAGGTACCACCCATCTCTTGATACAAGGGCCAACGGAAGCCAAGTAGACCCCCTCCTGCACCAGCAGCTATGATAGGGACATGTGCCTAGACTCAGCCACCAGGCTCTTTTTTCTCAGCTTTTGTCCCTTCAAAGAGTGACACAGAGATGAAGTTTATGGTGCAGTGTTCAGTGGCAGAGATGGGCAGTGATAATAGGTTTACTGTCAGGACGCTTTCAGCCAGTGGCGGTGCCCTGCCCAGAGCAATTTAGAGGTGAGACTCTCCCTGTGCTCCTACTTCCTGCCCTCCTCTTGTGTCCCACCTTATACCCTTCCAGTAAATTCCTTCTCCTTAAATCAGACAGAGTTGTTTTCCATTGCTTGCAACCAAGAGCCAAGAGAGACAAAACTGTTTCGTACTTTAGAAGAGACAGCCATTTTGTTAGGGCTGGGCCATCTGAAAGCGGGAAGGGAAAAATATATGGCTTTGTTAAAAGAGGCCCCTTCTGCCTGCAGCCAGGAATCAAATACGTCAGAAAAGTCAGATAATATTGAGCCAAAATTTCTGCCCCAAGCTAACATAAGTGAGAGAAAAGGGAGAGGGGGAGCTTTGTAGGATTTATGACTGAGACCTGGAAAATCCCGACCCCACACGGGCCCAAGCACCAACTCTAGTGCACTTTCTGTTTGACAAAGGTTCCAACTACCTATGCATGAGCTTCATACGTAATTTTAGGAGTTCATGGATCCCAGAAGACCTTCCCTGCCTTAGGTGGCCCAAAAAGGACAGTCATTCAACAGATAAAAAGTAATTAAGTACAGGAATGCTGCCACAAATGGAACAACTAAACTAGTCAAACTATTGATTAATTTTTGAAGAAGGCCAGAATCAAACATTACATTTAGCAAGCTGACCGGGAAAAAAAGCTGCAAAGTGAACTCATGTGAGTCAAGGCGCAAACTCAAATCTGTATAAACTTTCCATGTAAATATCTTTTCTTTACAATTTAATAACTATACATAAAATCGAGTTTTGCTACAGAGTGTAATACTTGCATTAACTCCTCTCTTTTTAGTCAATTTTAAAATATCCTCTTTCCTTTTACTATATCCAAATGAAGTTTTTGTCTTTTCCTCTTCCAGCATTTTTTGTTCCAAATGGACTAGTGCCCAGCATTGCTGAAGGGAGAATTTCTCCTCTGGAGTCAGTGGCTTCCATAGAGGCCAATAATTCAAGTTTCCTCTGCTAATCTAAATTGAACACCGGAAATAAAGCTTTGGTCCTGGCCAGCTAGCCTCTCTCGGCCAGATTCAGCTGAATTCATCTGAAGGTGCAGCAAGGCAGCATGGTACCCAAATGCAATCTCTATTTCAGCATCCCTGGTGAGCCCCAACCTTCTCCCGCTCTCCCTCTCTTAGTAAGATGTAATACCATCAGTCTGGTCCCCAAAGTCAACATATGGAATAGACCTAGATTCCTACCTCTCCCCTCACTGCTGATCCTCTCAAAGCTGTCCACTTCTGTCCATCTCTTTGGGCAGACCCGCATCATATCACACATAGATTGCAAGCAGTAGTCGCTGAAGTCCTCCAGAAGCTTGACTCCCTCTGCCTCACTCCCCAATAGTAAACACCAAAATGAATTTTCTAAAACACATCGTTTTCCTGTTTAAAACTATTCAATGACTGTCCATTCACTTAGGAAGAAGCCCAAACATCTTAGCACATCTGCAAGGCCATACAGAGCTTAGCTCTCTACAGCCAAAGGAATGTAATCTTTGACACTTCTTGCCTTGCAATTCCTTGTGCTTGAGGCTTTGCCTGGAGGAGGGGAGGAGACTGTGCTTTGAATATCCTCCTCTCCAAACACTCACTCCCCCAGCTAAATCTGCACCTCCTAGCCACAGCTCAAATATTGCCTCTTCCAGAAGCCTCTCTGGTTGGCAAAATCTTAGCACTGTGTATGCAGCTATCTAAAGGTTGTCACCAAGTTATAATTCCTACCAGTACACCCAAGGCAGTCAACTGTGTGCTCCTCAATGTCAGGCTCTTTATACCCAATAAGCAATAAACAGACTCTGAATGAGTGAATAATTTATAAATGTGGGTGTTTTCTATGGCTATTTCCCCCTCCATAACTAGACACACTCTGCAGGCAATAAGATATTCTTCAGTTTTTCTTTTTAGAGTCTTATTCTTGGACCCATGCCCTTCAAGTTTTACTTCTATACTTAAAAAAAAAAAAAAAGCCAGAAATAGTTTAGCACACTGTGAGGAAAAAATATTGTTGAATATAGAAGATAGGGACTCCTACATTTTTAAACTATACTTTGTCAATGATACTGAAGAAACAATCCTCTACCACCTTTCAGAAGAACGGATCTTGTCTGACCCAGTGGCAGTCATGACATCCTACAACGCCCACAGGCTGTATGTAGTAACCTTTCTATGCAAACATTCGGTTTAACTTCTTTGCAGGAAAATTCCTTGTTTTTCTTCTTGGCTTTCTCGAAACCTAAAATTCACATTTGTCATCCTCTGGACCTCCATACATTTCAACTTTGTGTTAGAATGCTTTTTTTGTTTTGTTTTGTTTAAAATTGAGGCCTAAAATCATACACTATGTCAAAAGAGAAATGGACATTTGAATCAAATATGCAATAACCTGTCTTCTCTGAAAATTCTTCTGTAATTCAGGTAGGAATGAAAAGTTGCAGCGGCTGTTGGGTGTTTTCTCTGAGGTCTGGAGTAGGAAAGTTATTGTGCAATATGAAACATGTGTGAATACGTCACCAAATTCCATTTTACAAGATAGCTACTTTCACTGACAGCCCTGATAACATTTCTTAGAACCAAGTATATTCATAAATGTATCTAATTTAGGAAAAATATCTTTTAGAGCTGTCAATTCTTCAGTAGGCTTTAGCTTAAAAGATGTGGAACAGAAAGGATATTAATCGTGCTGAGTTAATTCATTCTTGAAATATATGCGGTAGAAGTTATAAGACGTAAAAGGACAGCTGGAATTCTGGATTCATTTCGTTTACTAAGGAGATGAGATAAGAAGTGTTTAGAGTTCCCTTTTGCAATTGTTGTAGAAATACTATAGCAACAGAAATTCTACAACTGTATATTTTTAAAATTTTTCTCTCCTCTACATTTTGTAAACTATGAGGAAAAAAGTGAAACCTTTGAGCATCTGGAAGATTGTGTATCCATATGCCAATTCTTTTTTTTTTTAATATTTTTTTGTTATATTATGTTAGTCACCATACAGTACATCCCTGGTTTTTGATGTAAAGTTTGATGATTCATTAGTTGCGTAGAACACCCAGTGCACCATGCAATATGTGCCCTCCTTACTACCCATCACCAGCCTATCCCATTCCCCCATCCCCCTCCCCTCTGAAGCCCTCAGTTTGTTTGAGTCCATAGTCTCTCATGCTTCACTCCCCCCTCTGATAACCCCCACTTTCTTTATCCCTTTCTTCTCCTACCGATCTTCCTACTTCTTATGTTCCATAGATGAGAGAAATCATATAATTTTCTCTGCTTGACTTATTTCACTTAGTATTATCTCCTCCAGTGTCGTCCATGTTGCAGCAAATGTTGAGAACTCGTTCTTTCTGATAGCTGAGTAATATTCCATTGTATATATGGACCACAACTTCTTAATCCAGTCATCTCTTGAAGGGCATCTTGGCTCCTTCCACGATTTAGCTACTGTGGACAGAGCTGCTATGAACATTGGGGTGCATATGGCCCTTCTCTTCACTACGTCTGTATCTTTGGGGTAAATACCCAGTAGTGCAACAGCTGGATCATAGGGTAGCTCAATTTTTAACTTTTTAAGGGACCGCCACACTGTTTTCCAGAGTGGCTGTACCAACTTGCATTCCCACCAACAATGTAGGAGGGACCCCCTTTCTCCACATCCTCTCCAGCAATTGTTGTTTCTTGCATTGTCAATTTTTGCCATTCTGACTGGCATAAGGTGGTATCTTAGTGTGGTTTTGATTTGAATTTCCCTGAGGGCTAATGATTTTGAACATTTTTTCATGTGTCTGTTAGCCATTTGTATGTCATCATTGGAAAAGTGTCTGTTCATATCTTCTGCTCATTTTATGATTTGTTTGTTTCTCGTGTATTGAGTTTGAGAAGTTCTTTGTAGATCTTGGATACCAGACTTTTATCTGTAGTATCATTTGCAAATATATTCTCCCATTCCGTGGGCTGCCTCTTAGTTTTTTTGACTGTTTCCTTGGCTGTGCAGAAGCTTTTTATCTTGATGAAGTCCCACAAGTTCATTTTATCTTTTGTTTCTCTTGCCTTTGGAGATGTGTCATATGCCACTTCTAAGTCATACATTTTAAGTTTGTGAAATATTTAACAATTAAGAAAGATGTGTTCCTAGGGAACGTACAGGGTATTAATTTTTTCATTTAATACAAAATATTGATGAAAGTTAGAAAATTATGAGTAAAAGCATTTGAATACAACACTGTGAAGGCTTTTTTATAGTCAAATCTCATAGTTGGAATGTTGCATTAAAAAAATGGTGTTTAATAGTTCCATTTGTCTTTCAAAGTCCAGTAGTTATATAACTTTCCAAGAGTGTTAATATGAGCTAAGAGCACATCCCAAACAGAAGTTTCCTAAATTATATTTATTACCTATATTTCGTTTGAGAAGGAAAGTAATATTTCCCATGAGCCAATAAGCAATGGTTAAAGTGTTTAATGGTAAATGGGAAATCCATTAGTCATTAATACTGGGGAGTCCTAAATTCTAATTTCTTCCTTATCTTTTGTTATGATCCTATTATTCAAGCCTGGGAGGGGAATTTGATTGAAAGAAGCCTTTACGAAATCATGAAGTAGTAGTAAGCAGGATGTGAGGATGTACTGGGATTTCCCTCGTGCCCTACATTATAATTCCTTTATTATAATACCAGATTGGTATCAAATGTGAGCAGGCAGTTGCATCTGATGTTTACGCATTGTGATACCATTAGTGCATTAAAAGACACTGTGGTTTGCCCCATCTGGGGGAAGTTAACAATTCACACAGAAGTTTCATATTACAGATCTTAGGTTGATCACTCTCAAGGGACCTAGTGAGGGCTGGAGTTTTTATAAAAGATCTGAGCTGACTGGAGTTGAACCTGAAGAGAATTGTCAAAGACTACTGCCATATCTGGCCCTTGAAACAAACCCTTTTTAAAAGGAAAGACAATGATAATCATTCAGATTTTACTGTAGTGTTAAGCTTACCTGGAGGTAAAAAAAAAAACAAAAACAAAAAACAAACAAACAAACAAAAAACAGTTGATCCTCTAGCTCAGGCATTGTCTTAACAAAAGAGTGAGGTTTGTTAAAATCTTGTGTTAACTAATATTGTATGACAGTTTCAAATTACCACACTGAGTGACAAAAATGTCATGCCAATGATAAGATACAAAGTCTTTAAGTGTCTGTTCTACATTAAAAATCTGGTGATTAAAAATCATAAAAAATTTTCAATACTGAGAAGATGAATCCTTTTACCCCTCCTTTGAGTATGTGACAAAGTTATGCCATTTCTTCCACTCCATTTTTCTAAAGATTTACTTATTTATTTGAGAGAGAGAGAAAGAGAGAGAGAAAGAGAGCACATGCTGAGGGGGGAGGGGCAGAGGGAGAGGGAGAGAGAGTCTCATGCAGACTCCACACTGAGAGCAGTGCCCAAAACAGGGCTTAGGGCTAGATCTTAGGACACTGAGGTCACGACCTGAGCCAAAACCGAGAGTCAGATGTTTGACTGACTCCCCCACTTAGGCGCCCCCATGCCTTCCACTCTTAATGTAGCACTAGAGAAAAACATACAGAACGTATGATTTTTCATGTTGTATTGGTGCACGCTATTCACTCTCAGATCTAAGGAAGGCTTCTATGACACTTTACTTTTAGTACTGCAACCACGGGGCATTAACCACTACCTCACCGTTTTTCTTAATTACTCAGAATTGGAATATCAATTAAACAGAACACTCATTAGGAATCCACCATGGTAGATCCATCTAATACCTGCAGTAAACATTACTGTATTAACTAACTAGCTTTGGAGTGATATGTAAAGAGCTGCCCAAGGTATCCAGGGCAGAAAATATGGTACAGCAGAGGCAGCTTGGACCTCACGGTAGCTTGGCTTCAATGCCAGTCAAGATCATTATCTCTCAGTTGTGTGAGAAGGAAGGGTTATCGCACATTGGTAGTCATTTTACCCATTTATTCCATTCCTACTTCCCCAAATCTAATCATAAACTTTCAACCATTCACCACTATCCTCAGGCTCATCATTTGTTTCCCACTCTCTGACTCTCAACACATGATAAAGTCCTTACTTAACTGAAAAAGAATGATTTAAAAACCTTTTTACTGGACCTCCAGTTCCATCTATAACTCTTCCCCATGCATCTAGTAGTAGGGTACATGTGTACACAGAGGTAAGTAGCAGAGTAATGGGTTATCATCTCCCTGAAATATTAGCTTCTTTCCAAATATTCAGAAAAGATGAGATTCAAACAACTGAACTTTTAAAAGTTGCAAAAACATGTGCAAATAATACCAGCAAAGTGTGGTTTTCCATAATGGCCAATCTTATATTTCTTTCTGGGAGCCTTGGGAGTACAAAGTTTCATTAGTTATATTTAATTGAACAATCTGGTTTAAAATATTTTAAATCAGATTTTAACTTTAAATTATTATAGTAGATATAAATTTCTCATATGTCAAAACCATGTGAGATATGTATCTTTATTTTTCATGTATTTTCATATATACATATATATAGGAAAATCTCCTCTGAAATACACATAATCCATCTAGCCCTCAACCCTTATAATTGGGCTTGTTGATATCAATAGGAATGGGAAGAACTCTGACCTGCCAAGTCCAGATGGTTGCAGAAGTATAGCATGCATCTTTATTATCAGGGACCAACAGGATGCAGGCACCAAGAATCAAAATGGATGCCAGCCATTAGAAAGCACCAGCTTGTAAAAGCAGAATATTATCCCTGGTTTTCATAGCAAACAAGAGTCAGCATGATCATGCAAGTTCCAAGAATGCGAGACACATAGAGACCGCTAGTTGAGGTTTATTAATCACAAAACCACAGAAATACAATAGATAGTATGGCTTTACTGGATTTGCACATCCAAAAATATTCTAGAGACCAAATTGAGCTATCCACACTACGTCATGGCCTCTGAGCCAACTCCCCACACTTAGAGACCCTTAATAAAGTCAAAATCACACATGTTAAGGAAGGATATACTGTAACACCTAACACCACATAATGTTCTCTAGTCCTTTCCCTCAGCCTTCCAAATCAAAATAAAGTAATGTGCATGGTGAAAAACAAGAAAGAGAATTACCTGAACCTTTTAGGCAGAATTGGATACTGAGTTACAGCTAACCTTATAAGCTGCCAGTAAGCCATAAAGTCACAGTGGTCTGATAGAATGAGGCTTGTGGGGTCCAATGCCAAAACGGAGTACCTGCCAAGGCCAATGGAACAACAAACCTTTCCAGTGACTATTTTCCCAGCATACTGGTGTATACCTGGATGGACATCTTTGGCCACTGGCAGAATCCCTATGCTAGTTCACGGACCCTTGATATGAAGGCCATTATAGTAGGAAGACCCAAATGCAAGACATTAGTATTCCTCAACCCAGGAACTAATACTAACTTTTACAGTAGAGCTTTAGGCATTTAACCTAATAGATGTAGATTTCTCACTCATGTGACAGTTCCAGTATGGGTGCTCCTGGCTGGCAGCATTCATCTACACAGTGGTTCAGAGATCCAGAATCTTTGTCTCTTCAATCTCTGCCATTCCTTAGAGCATTGTTATCCTCTACATCTACCAGGATGTATCACGGAAGATTTAAAAAAAAAAAACTATAAAAGAAACACAAGACTTTTAAAATGTCTCAACCTGAAATGGTAGGGACCATTTCTACCTACATTCCATGAGGTAGACACAGTCATATGATCACACTTCACTAGAAAGGAAGCTGCTAGGTATAGCCTAGAAATAATTGCAAGAAGAATAAAACAATGATGATTTTGGTGAATAGCCAGCAGTCTGCCACATGGAAGAATTTGAGAGATTTATGTCGTGTCAATCACTTAAGAGATGCACTTCTTCCTAAATCTGTATCTGTAGATTCGCTAGCAACACCTTTCCACTGGATGATTGAGGATGAAAAACTGGTTTGGTTTTCAGGTGGTTCTCCATGTTCTTCTCCAACAGCTAGTATAGACTGCTACTGAATTACAATCCTACTTGTTTGTGGCCCTAAAAGACAGTGGAGAAAGACAGTCCTTCCAATGGATGGTATTTTGAATTACACCTCTCCTTATCTGCTATTTCTTTAAAGAAAAATAATCTGAGACATTTGCATACTGATTCACAGGCACTGGTAATGGTTTGCCCAAATGGAGCTCTGGGAATTGACCAAGGCTAATATCTATGTCCCATGTGAATGTTACCAGACGGCCACCACTATTTAAGAGATGTTTAGGAAGACAACAATGACAACAACAACACGTACAAAGCCTTGTGCAGGGAAGACATAAACAGCTGGTAAGGCTTTATGAGTAGCTGCAGAGACAAGGCTGACATAAAACCCATAGATTTCAGACCTGAAGCCGAACGCATTAAATGGTTATCATCCAGTTAATCTACCCCACAGTGCTGCAAGTACGTTCTGTTTGAGATAGATTTGTTATGTCAACTGAGGGTATTTAAACTTTTTCCTATATGGAGGAAAACAGGTGTGTGTGTGTGTGTGTGTGTGTGTGTGTGTGTGTATGCGTGTAGACGGTACGCTACTGTTAGAATCTGGTGGGTATCTGTTGTTTTTCCTATATTGAGAACACTCACCTCATTTTTTAAGTTAGCAACAACAACAAAAAACCTACTTTGAGAAACTGTTTCCCATTCAAAGTACTCACTGAAGTGTAGGAATAACCCAGTCTGTGCCAATTAGATAGATATCTGTCCTTGGAATTGGAATGTGAGGCAGGGATAGACAAGAATGAGACAGACAAGAGTGCCAGCACAGATAACAGAAGACAGTCCCGAATCTCTGGGTATTGGGACCCCCAGCAGCCTTCACTCTTACCCTTCCAGACTGGTTTTTTGGCACATCCTTTGATGAAATAACTAATATAGTAATTTTTTTCAATAAATTATCTGCTTTTGCTTAAGGGGTCAGAATTGAATTATCTTCTTGGAACTAGATACAACAGGCATAATCTTGCGAATCTACAGAAGTAGATGTATTCCAGTAGACTGGAATTTTTTTTAATTAGTTGGGCTCTTACAAATGAGGTCATATAGGGAATCCAAATGCATCTATTCCTTCTGTAATGACTTTAATCTATTCCTAAAAATAATGCTCCTAAGTGAAAAGCTGTTACATATGGAAGTGTCCATATCAATCTAATAAACCGACATGTTTCTCAGATAATACATCAACTCAATAAAAGAAACATGTTAATAACAAATCATCAATCTGAAACTGAACACTATCTGCACATATAAAGTAACATAATGAAGTTTTATTATATTTTCAAAGGAGAAAGATTTATGATAGCTAGAGGAGAAGGAGTGAAGTATCATTCTTTGAAGGGTGGTAGAAAGTCAAGTGTTTGAATACTGGGCAGGCATTCAATATCAAAATCGTGTGGTCTTGACAATTCTCTTTCCCTTGAGACTTAAACTCTAAAATAACTACCTGATATGGAAGGCTTTGACATAATAGAAAAGACTGGAGTCGTTGGATAGAAAACTACGTGCTTTAAAGCATGAAGCAACAGTTTACATACACAAGAAGGAGGAGGAGTAAAGAGGATACAGCTTTATTCCTCTTGCGTGGCATCCACAGGCAAAGTGACACATCTGGGTTCATCCAAACTTAGCATGCATTTCAAATTTGTTCCATGTAATATTCTTTGACTAGAAACTATTGTATAAAATAAATTTGTAAGTGTGCCTTTGCTTGAAACAGTAATGTTGAAAATATAACTTTGTTTAATATGCTTATTTAGTGGACTTTAAGGGGGAAAAGTCATTATACTGGGGAAAAAGGAGTCATTGTCTAAAAAGCGGTATAAATTTTAAGAGTTGTGGTGGTAAAAAATCTTTAAGGGAAAAGTGATGTGTAAAATTAGACTGTATATAAAATCAATAAAAGCCAAAACAGCAAGGTGGTAGTGAGCTGTGACCTTTTTTCCCTTCTCTCTGTTGCCATCCCAGGCAACCATTTCCAACATTTTGGCCAACTTGGCTTCTCAGCTTAATACGCTGTAATTTCTTTTCCCAATTCCCAGCATCCACCGCCTGAACTGTCCAACTTGCTGATTCTTGAAAATGTTACGAACTTTCAGGCCTTCAAGAAATTGTTTATATTCCTCCTTTTGCTAAATACCTTCACTATTTCCTCAGAGTTTAAGAAAACCCTACTCGTGTTCAATTCCCAGCATATATGTCACCATCCCAAGCCCCACCTAAAGCAAAAATAAATACTTTGTCATGTATATTCTCATAGCATCTGATTATACTTCCATTCTAGTACTTATCACATTTCATTATAATTAGTTGTTTATAAGACTAATTCCTTCGTAAGGTCTTCACAGAGAGGAATTCTGCCTTATTTGTTTTTGTACGCCCTGTATCTAGCTCGCTGTCTTATTCATCAAAAAGACGAAAATATACATGTTGAATCTTTGGTCATGGAAAAGAGGAGAAGAGTTTTAAGACGTATTTGGTGGTTATAGCAGAAGATGAACAGAACTGAAAGTCCAGGTGGTTCAAAACGTTCATGTTTTGAGAATGCTCTCTACCCAAACATGTAACAATTAAGTACAGAAGAGATAAATTTAAAAGACAGCCATTTTCAAAAAAGATAATAGAGCGAAAACAAAAAAATACTCGGTGTGCTAGGTTGAGCTGAAGACACAGACCTCCTAGGCTTCAGATGGTCAGCAAGTACAGATGACTAGTTTAGATTATGCATATTATGGTAAGCTCTCTGCATGAGGAGAGAGTGTGCAGCCTATAACATTCATTTAGTGCGGGTGGGAATATATAAACTGGAACAATGACACGAAAAATAATAAAATACTCACACCTTGTGATCCAACTATTTCATTTCTGTGCGTATATGCCACGACACCTTGTCCAGGGACACAGACATTTGTCCCAGCAGTTACGTGTACCTGCTCTGGAGACAGACTTTGGGCTCAAATCCTAGCTCTGTTACCTTCAGTTATGAAGCCACGGACAATTACTTAACCTCTCTTTGCCTGGGTTTCCTTGGAAATAATGGAAATAATAGGAAGACACATACCTTGGGGATAGTGGTGAGGATAAAAATGTGTTAACCATTTGTATAACTTTTAGTATAATGCCTGGCGCATAGTAAGGACTCAAATTTTAGCCACTGTCATTATTATGGCAGCTGTAATTCTGTTAAATACAAGGCAACAGGCCCCAAATTGAACAGTTTATGCCAAACCTCATGTCACCAAACTGAGACAGTTTTAGCCCTACCAGAAATGAAATCTTAAACCGGTCAGTCAGGAATCACCTCATCAGCGCTAGCTAGGTAATCTGCCTCATAGACCCCTGCCATCCCCTAAAGGACAGTAACCATGCAATAACCAACCTGCGTTTTTGCCTCCTATACTTGCTCCTTTTTGCCTACAAGTCTTGCATTTTGTACATCTCCTTGGAGCTCCTCTCTATCTGCTAGCTTGGATGCTGCTTGATTCAAATTCATTTTTGCTCAAATAAGCTCTTAAAAAATTTAATACACCTCAGTTTTGCTTTTAACAACTCTGGCTTCAGAAGGGGGAACTGAAGGGACACCCCCAGTGGCCCCCGGAGCAGTGAGCAACCAGACGAACGTACCTGTTGTGTCGGCGAGCTCGCTGTTCTCTCCGAACATTTGGAGGCCCTGCACGAGTCCCTCTCAGATCCTGGCTTCGTAGCTTTTGCATTAGGAGATTTCAGACTTTGAGCACTTCGTTTTCTGGGCTGCGTTTGAAAACTGGCAGGAGTCCGACTGGGTCTGACTTGAAAACAGGTCTGGGTCAGGGAAGCGCTAGGTCCGATTTGGAAGCCGGACCGAATCTGCGGCAGCACTGGTTCCGGTCTGAAGCCGGACCGAATCTGCGGCAGCACTGGTTCCGGCCTGAAGCGGGACTGAATCTGCGGCAGCCCTGCGTCCGACTTAAGCTGAAGTGAGTCAGGTGTGAGACATCGGGCTAATAAAATTTTATTATAAGGCTGAACAAGTAGGTTGTGGCCACGTCGATAAGCTTATCCATTTACAAAGGGTCTCATCCAATCCCTACCTCTATCTAAAAGGTAGAGGAAAAATTGTTTTTGCTCCTCTACAGTTTTGGGGAACCAGGATGCGATCCACGAGAACACCCTGCTGACCCCAGAGCCTACAGCCAGGATCTAGGAAAACGCAGAAACCAGCAAAGGGTGAGCATTCTTCTCAGAGTCAGCTCTCGCAAATCTCCACCTGTGAGGCCCCGTCAAGGAAGGTAAAATTTCACATTGTTGCTTTCTTTCAAATTGGCAGGCAAAAATATTTGTAAGGATTAGATCTTAGAATTGTGACTCGTGGATTTGCTTTGGGTCCCATTGGAGGTTGATTGTTTCTCTCCCAGGGACAGCTGTTGCCTTCTTATTTGACTCGCTTTATGTCCTGAGAACTTGGTGTTGCTTTCCGCCCAGCTGGGTCCTGCAGGTATTTGTGTGTGCAGACAGCTCAGCCATCACGTTGTGGGGGCCCCAAATGTGGCTGGACAGAAATGTTTGTTGCACCCCATTTGCAGTTAAAGGTGGCCTGACAGAAATGCCATTTGCATTCCATTTGTGAATAGGGTCCTACCAGCTATTGCCAGGTCTCATGGTATTATTTCTCGAAGTTCTCTTTGGGAACGCCTCTGAATCTTGGGAGGGTAGTATCTTTTGCACCTCTTGGAGAATGCCCCATGTGTCCATCGATTGTTCAGTACTGCCAGGGATATTTACTTTTGTCTAGATTGAACCCTAACAATATATTCAATAGAATTTTTTTTTTTTTAAATGCGGCTCTAAGGTCAGCATTTGGCCAAATTGAAAGGTGATATTCAGAGTCTGATAGGGACTTTTTAAAAGGCCTTCTCCCCTCAGCTAAAATGGAATTATGTACCCAAAGAGAAAGAAAAATATTCTAAAGGCTTTGTGGAAGGGTTTACTAAGACATTCCAAAGACACATATTCTAAATCTAGAACACAGGAAACTTTATTTCCGTCTGGCTTGAATATCTTCTCTGTATGTTGGTGTAAAGAAGAATATACACATATATAAATGGATGTGAAAATGTAGAAAGTTTGTGCAAACGTAATCTTGGGAAAATAATTTTATGTGTGGCTAAGAGTGGAATGGATTTGTATACTTTTATTTTTTGAAGATTTTATTTGAGAGAGAGTGCGATAGCATGAGCAGGGGGAGGAGCAGAGGAGAGAGAGAATCTTGAGGGGACTCAGTGCTGAGTGTGGAGCCTGAGGCCCAAGGTGGAGGGAGGTGCTCAATCCCAGGACCCTGAGATCATGACCTGAGCCAAAACTAAGAGTCCCACGCTTAGCAAGCTGAGCCTCCCAGGTGCCCCGGAGTTGTATATGTTTTTAAAAGTTGAGTTTTAATGTCAAAAGTATACTGGTGCGAAGTTAGGATTTGCTTTTCACTCTGTGAAAAGGACCAAATTGGGGCGCCTGCGTGGCTCAGTAGGTTAAGTGTCCAACTCTTCACCTCACCTCAGGTTTTGATCTCAAGCTTGTCAGTTCATGCCCTGCATTAGGCTCCACACTGGGTTTGGATCCTACTTAAAAAAAAAAAAAAAAGACCAAATTTTCTTATATTATTGTTCCACTCTTAAATTATAAACAAAGGGTTTTTGTTTGTTTTTTACCTTTTAAATTATAAGCGTGACAGCAAACATTTTGTGTCTTAACCAAAATAATTTGCTATGCTTCATGTGGTCTTTATCAGGTCTTTGACTACTGAAGGAAACCTAGTCTTCCCAATATTATAGGAGCTAACTTTTGTTTACAGCTATATAACCTTCTCCATTTGTCTTTAACATATTCTCTTGTCCCTTTGGTTAAACAGATAATTCAGTATTATTTCATAATGATGCATGATTGTGTTTAATCAAATGTTCAAACCCTTTGACATTTTCTCTAAATTCTAAGTGGAGTCTTTTTCCCACAAACTAACTCAGATTTCCCAGTGTCCCTGGAAAATCTCAAAAAACTTAGCTCTCGCCTTGTAAAAGAGGGATGTCAAACTACTAAGATTTATTTGGTATGTTAAATTACATGGGAAGCATTGTCAAATAAGTGATGATAAACTTTCTTGGGTTGTGTAGAGATGTGTATTACTAATATAGGTGTTCCAGAAATTATTTGAAGTTTCTGGAAATTTGTCAATACTCTCGCTGTTCACTTATTATTCTAAATTATTGTATGCTACAGAAATAACAACATTTCTTTATCAAATAAATTATCATCAGATCTTTTACCATCAGCATTTTTAAGTCTTCTTTCATTTACAGTTACTGTTTTATTCTGATGTTTTTGGTAAAAGCGAGAATCATGGGAAGCACCCTCCCAAGTACTCTTGACCACTAACACTGCTGCCAAATAAGAAGGTCTTAGTACCTAAGTGCACATCTCACTAATGAATAAGGACCCACCTGACATCTGGTCCTGTGTAGACGCTGAGACCTCAAAATCAAGTTGACAAGGAAACAAGGTAGCCAACATCCAGGTAAACCGCTTACTCCCAAGAAGTCAGATCAGATGAATTTTTCTATTCCTCCTTTGTTCTCTGACCTTCCTTTTCCTGATTGTTCTTCCACAAAGATCTTTATAATTCTTTTGTCCACCTTTTTCCGTGCTCTGGTCTGGAAAGATAATGCTATCGTTCACATATCTGTCAGGCCTTACAAGGAGGGCAATCCACCCACCCAAGGACTGTTGCCTTTGCCACAGTGCTGGTGATATTACAGTTCTGCCCATCACACACTTCTCCCTGATTGCCAGTGCCTCAGTTTCTCTGGAACGAACTCAGCGTACTCTCTTTTGTGTCAGGCTCCTTAAACCTGGGGGGTCTATTTCCTGTCTCTGCTTAACAATCTCAAACCGGGGAACCTTGTACCCAGGCTCTGCAAAAAAAGGACACAAAGCAAGGGTAACCAGAAAACAACCTCCTGTGTGGTCTACAGATCCTTGCATTTTACTGGCCTTCACAACTGTCATCTTTCCAATCCCAAGCCACTTACTCAAACCAAAATTACCAGGAGACATTCTTTTTTTTTTTTTTTTTAAGATTTTATTTATTTATTTGACAGAGAAAGAGGCAGTGAGAGAGGGAACACAAGCAGGGGGAGTGGGAGAGGGAGCAGCAGGCTTCTTGCTGAGCAGGGAGCCCGATGCGGGGCTCGATCCCTGATGCGGGTCTCGATCCCAGAACCTGGGATCATGACCTGAGCCGAAGGCAGATGCTTAATGACTGAGCCACCCAGGCACCTCACCAGGTGACATTCTTAATTCAAAATTTGCTTCCTTTGTCAGATGCCTACTGCCCTAGCTAAAAGTAAGTGCAAATGAAGCTATGATCGGGAGCAACCCCTTAACTCTTGAAGATCTTAACAAAATCTGCTGCTAAAGCAACAGCTGCCTGATGGCAGTCCCTTAATCCTCTGGCCATAGCTGTTTTTGATAATAGTATATAGTCCTTGATTATCTTTTAGCTGACCAACGAGGTGCTTGCCCTACAGTCAACACCAGGTGCCACACTTAGATGGAAACTTTGGGAGAACTTGAGACTCCGTTACATAGGATCAGTAAATAAGCTGCTTGGCTTAAGAAAATGACTCCTTCAATGGGCCCTTTCTTTGATACATTTGATTCTGCTTCCTTTGGGTTTGAGGGACCATGGCTTCAAAATGCACCCTCAACATTGGTTAGTATCCTGCTTCTAATAATCATAGCAGTCTCTCTGGCACACTTTATTCTCTCATAAGCTTTACGTGCTTGTTCGCAGCTGCTAACTATGAAGCAAATGATCTCCCTAAGAGGAGAATGTCAGAAAAGCAACAAAGAACTTGAAGAATGTGAACCCGATGCTGTGACCTGTGAATGCCACACACAGATTCAGCAAAAACTGCAAGAACTCCACAGCAGTAGCGGAGAGTAGCACTTATCTCTTATTTTATTTATTTTTTATCACATCTCTCAGTTAAGCTGAGAGTGTGATCTAAAGAGGGAATTCTTAAGAATAAGACAACAGTCCCAAAATGAAGTTGCTTATGCTAAGCCCCATGTCACCAAACTGACATTTAATTTAATTATCGTTTTAGCGCTTCCAGAAATGGAATCTTAAACCAAGTCAGTCAGGAATCACCTGGTCAGCGCTAGGTAGGTAATCTCACTGATAGACCTCTTGTGGTCTCCTGAAGGAACGTAACTGCAATAACCATCATATAACTTCCACATCTTATAACTTCCTTGTTCATGCTCCCTTGTGCTTATGAAAGTCTGCTTTTGGGATGCTGCCCAATTTGAATGGATTTTTGCTCAAGTAAACTCTTAAAAATATTAATTCATCTCAGTTTATCTTTTAACAGTTATAACAAGAAAAAAAATCCGATCAATGGAAAATTCTACCACCAAGAAGATAGATCTTCTGTAATCAAACACTAGAAGTAGCCACTGCAGTTAAAGGGTACTTGATATATCTGCACATACCCATTTGGATAAATCTTAGAAACATAATGTTTAAAAATAAAGGAAATGGGGGCACCTGGGTGGCTCAGTCAGTTAAGTGTCCAGCTCTTGATTTCAGCTCAGGTCGTGATCTCAGGGTTGTGAGATAGAGCCTGTGTCATGCTCTGTGCTGGGCATGGAGCCTGCTTAAGATTCTCTCCCTTTCCCTATCCCTCTGCCCCTCCTCCACCACCCTCTCCCTCCCTCCCTCCCTCCCCCTCTTCCCTGCTCATGCATGCAGGCTCTCTCTCTCTTTCTTTCCAAATTAATTAATTAAAAACAAAGCAAAGAGATTAATAATATGTTCGGCACTTAATATGTAAAGTTTAAAAAGAGAAAATCGTAGTATCGTAATTACATGATACCATATGTGGTAAAAGTTTAAAAAGTTGAATAAGAAGGCCACAGACCAACTCATAATAGAAATTAACCTATGAAAGGACAAGCAAGAGAATAAGATTATGAAGTGAAAACAGGATTTCAGTGTTTCAGTATTTTTACTCCTTTGAAAGAATATTGAACAAAATGGAGGGAAGGAATTGTGTGCAGGGCCAATCTATTTCAGTCTTCTTCCCTTGTATCTACAGAAAGTACATCTCTATATTAAAGTGGCACTCTCTAAGAATATGGCTTCTATTATTTACTCTATGTATTCTAATAAAATATTATCTTAATAGAAGTTATATTTCATGTTAAATTTATTTCTAAGGATTGCTAAATGTTAGATTTTTTTAATATCTTAGAAGTAGATTATTTCTTCAAAAGCCAAAATACATAAAGTGAAGAAATCAAATGTGGCCTAAAAATGGTATAATGCTAGAATTGCTTGACATGTCACATTGATAAATAGTCTCAACAGACTATTCAATTGGAGACCTCACGTCGACATAAAGAAGTAAGACCTTGTGTAAGTTTCCCTTCTGGAAGCCACACAAATTTGTTAAACCACTTTGTGGATAGGAGTTCAGGGCCAGAGCACTACCTTGGGGCAAAGGTAATTGGTTGAACCAATTTTGTCCACTAATAGGACATGAACTATGGGAACACTGCATATTGTTTTCATGCTTCCCTTATGGAAATAGGGGTTCTTATTTTGTACTTTTCCCCATGTACAGTAGAATAGGCATGTTTGTCCTTTAATCCTAGGCTGCCAGAATATGAAAACTGTAGTAAGAATTGATTGAGAAGATAACCTTAGGTCATCTCCCTTTGGATAAGAGTGAATACATGTTTTGTTATTAAGTTTTGAGAATTTTTTATATATTTTAGATAAAAGTTCTTTATCAAATATGGATTTTGCTAGTATTTTCTTTTGGTCTATAGCTTTCCTTTTCATTCTTTGAACAGTGTTTCTTTTAATTAAGGCAGAATGTTTTCACTTTAATGAAGTCCAGATTATATCTTGGGTTGTGCTTTTTTTTTTTAAATTTTATTTATTTATTTGACGGAGACATAGAGAGTACAGGTAGACAGAGCGGCAGGCAGAGGGAGAGGGAGAAGCAGGCTCTCCGCTGAGCAGGGAGCCCGATGTGGGACTTGATCCCTGGACTCTGGGATCATGACCTGAGCTGAAGACAGATGCTTAGCCAACTGAGCCGCCCTGTATGCCTTTTATTTTCTTGTGTTATTTCGGTACATTGTTGAATAGGAGTGGTGAGAGGGGACATCCTGTTCTTTTTCCCCACTCACAGGGGGGGAAACATCAAGTTTCTCCCTGTTTAATATGATATTAGCTCTAGGTTTCTGTAGATCTTTATCAAGTTGAGGAATTTTTCCTCCAGTCCTAGTTTGTTAAAGTTTTTATAATGAATAAGTGTTGGAGTTTATCAAATGGGCTTTCTTAATCAATTGATACAATCATATGGTATCTTTTCTTTAGCCTGTTGATGTGAAGGATTATGTTAATTGATTTTTAAATGTTGAGCTACCCTTAACACACCTAAAATGAATCTCACTTGGTCATAGTGTATAATTCTTTTTATACATAGTTTAATCCAGTTTGCAATATGTTGTTGAGCTTTTTTGTAGCCATGTTCATGGGCGATATTAGTCTGTAATTTTCCTTTCTTATAATGCCTTTGGTTTACATATTAGGGTAATGCTGGCCTCATAAAATGAATATGGAAGTGTTCTGTGTGCTCCAGCTTTCTGGAAGAGATTGTAGAGAACTGGTATTTTATTTATTACATATTTGTTAGAATTCACCGGTGAACCCATGTTGACCTTGTTCTTTCTGTTTTGGAAGATTATTAATTATTGGTTCAGTTTCTTTAATAGATATGGGCCTGTTCACTTTATCTATTTCTTCTTGTGTGAGTTCTTGTAGTTAGTGTCTTTTAAGGAATGGGTCCATTTTATCTAAGTTACCAAATTTGTGGCATAGAATTATTCATAATATGCTTTCATTATCTTTTTGTTGTCCACAGAATCAGAAGAGTTGACCCTTAGCATTTATGATATTATTAAGCTTGTCTTCTCTCTTTTTTTTCTTGGTTAGTCTAGGTAGAGTCTCATTAATTTTGTTGATCTCTTCAAGAACCAGCTTTTGGTTTAATTGGTTTTTCTCTATCGATTTCCTGTTTTCAATTTTATTGATTTCTATTCTAATTTTTATTATTTTTTCTTCTTCTTTTATGTTTAAGTTACTCTTTTTTCCCTCTAGTTTCCTAAGGTGAAAGTATTAATTATTGATTTTACATTTTCCTTCTTTTCTAGGGTATGTATTCATTGCTATAAAAATGGACTGCTTTTCCTGTATTCCATAAACATTGATAAGTTCTATTTTCTTTTTTATTTGGTTAAAAGTCTTAAAATTTCTCTTGAAAGTTCTTCAATTTGTGTTATTTAGATATATGTCTATCTCCAAACACTTTGGGATTTATCGCTAAGATTTTGTTATTGATTTCTAATATAATTATATTGTTGTCTGAGAACAGACTTCGAACGACTTCTATTCTTTTAAATCTGTTAAGGTATGTTTTATGGCCCAGAATATGGTCTGTTTTGGTGAATATTCCATGCAAGTTTGAGAAAAGTGTGTATTGTGTTGTTTTGTTCTGTTCTATAAATGTCAGTTAGATCCAGTAGATTGATGGTGCTATTCAGTTCATCTATATCTTCACTGATTTCCTCATTGCTGGGAAGAAAGGGAGTGTTGAAACATCCAGCTGTAATGTGAATTGTCTGTATCTCCTTGCAGTCCTGTCAGTTCTTGCCTCATGTGTTTTGATGCTCTGGAGCCCTATTAATGTGATGGTAAGATGTGGGAAATGGAGGTGTTCTATAATCTTATGATTAAATCTCATCCTTTAAATGGGCCTAAGTCCTTGAGCTAGATTCTCAGAAATGTTTCTTAGCATTTTTTTTTTTAACCTACCCTGACATAAGACAGGAGGACTAAAGGCAGTTGGGTTGGCTAATTGCCCTTCACCAGGTCAGATAAGGGTCTGATAAAGTCCTTTCCCTGGACATTGTGCCTTTGCTACAGAGAGTACTCTGAGCATATTTCAGAATGGCTGCTTTTCTCCTCCTCCTGGTAGGACATGACAGAATTTTTTTCTGTTTTCTTCTTCTTCTTCTTCTTCTTCTTCTTCTTCTTCTTCTTCTTCTTCTTCTCCTTCTTCTCCTTCTTCTCCTTCTTCTCCTTCTTCTCCTTCTTCTCCTTCTTCTTCTTTAATCTGCACCTTGAGAACACGGTGTGGTTCCTGGAAGTAAAACCCACAAAAGTATGGGAACCCCTTCCTCCCCCCAGTGACTGGGCCCTCATAAGTTTTTGTCTTTCAAGCTAGTTCAAACTCATATTCCACCAGTTCATCAAAATGTTCCATATAATTTTGAGAAAAATGTGTATTATGCTGTTGTTGGGTGATATATTCTATAAATGTCAATTAGATCAAGATGAATTTACCACCTAAGTGTCCCTGCCATTTTATGGCTCCACTGGCTTCTGCTCCAGGTAGGCTAAACGTGACTGTGATTTTTCTCTATTTACCTTGTCTCTCCATATTTCACTGTGACAGTTTGCCCCATGATCTCAATTTTCTGATGGGTCTAAGGAAAGTCACTGGTTTTCCATTTGTGCAGCACTTTTTTTCTTTGAGGATGGGGGAATGAGCTCCCAAGCTCTTTAAATTTTAGAACGGAAATGATCTGCCTCTTTGTATTTTTAAAATCCAAGTCAACTACTTTTAAGTGAACTCACCTGTGACTCAGCCATATTAGCAGAATTATTTTGCATTTTCTGTGGGTACGATGGAGTTGTTCTAATAATAGGGTAAACCTGAGGCCTTGAGTCCCTTAGTCAGGAGTGCCTGGTAGAATTGTTGCTCTTTTAGGCTGGACAGGTCAGAAAAATTGGTGAAGTCGAAAATATGGAATAGTGTTTGGTAGGTGGGTCCAAGCATATACTTCACCAAAGATCTCATGAGATCTGAATAAAATTAGTGCATTATGATGGTATAAAAATGGATTGTCATCCTCCAGAGACTATGATCTCTCAAGAAATGTACTTTATTTCCCTTGAGAAGATGAAAAGTGATCAAAACTATTTAGTGTCCCCTGACTCCTCCTGTTCTAAGGACTTCCCCAGGGGAAACCAACACCTTGGAAAACAGGTTAAATGGGCTTCTTTGTCTCTGAGTAGCTATCCTTAATGTCAGGCTCCTATGCCATACAGCTTCTCCTTGCCCCCCATAATGAGAAAAGAGGTGGTTAGGGAACCCCAAGAATAGTAATATTTCCTTATGAACTTACTGGGAAGGAAAATGAACAACCTGGAAAGACATAAAAGAGGAGCTAGACCACATGAGGGAACCTACTCTCTCCTGCCCCGTGTTTTAGATCAGAACCAAAGCTGTGCTGTGATTCCCCACCCCTGGCAGCTTCTCTCCCAGACTCTGGGTTTATAGATTAACTCACTCCTCCTCATGGAAGAAGAGACTAAAAAAGATAACGTATCAGAAAGGAGCAGTCTCTCAGGACTCAAGGGCAGTATCTGCAAAATGAGAACCAGATGGGTGGGTGTCAGTCTCATGACAAAATAATAAATACTGTCCATCATACTGAATCTACTGAACCTCAAAAATTGTCATTTATACTGACAGGAGGAAACAGAAGGGAAGAAAAGTATTGCAAAGTTTCACAAAAATTAGAATGCCCAAGTACTCAATATGTTTTGTGCAATAAAAAAATATAGAGTAACACATTTTCTTGATTCTAATATGTAACAACTAATTTAAAAACAGCTTCTACTGAAAAAATATAGAACTCCAATCACATTAAACACACTACCCATTGATATAGAATGCCTCCTGGCATTAAAAATGTTAAAATGTTCACATCTGAGCACTTTACGTTTGTAGACAGAGAGTATTTTATGGTCTCTACTGAGTTGTATCATTCTAAGATAAAACAAAACATAACAATGAGAGTCTTACCTTCTTTTGATATAAGTGGAACAGGTTAATGAAATTGACAAATATTTATACAAATGAAATTTTTGCTTAGCCATTGCCTGAACATTAATAATGCATTTAAAAGTTCTTTGAAAACAAATTACAACCTTGCACATGAAATATAGATACTTCTAGAAATGAACTTATTGAACAATAATTGCTAGTAAGGCAGTAAGTATAAGGGCTACTACAAAAATAAAATTAGTAACATTATCTGGTAATTCAGTCCCAAGCACACACTTGAAAACTTAGTCTTTAGACAAAGATATATGAAATCTTTATGGTTCATGGGGAAAAGAGTAAGGATGTTTGTAGATTGTACATGTGTTTCTACGTTGATTTATTGCTTCATAAAGCTTCTGACACATACATAACGGAAGAATAAATTCTTAAGTGTTTAGATCAGTTTTTAACATACCATCAAATAATTTGGCAGAAATACAGAGACATCTGTATTGATGATGAAAAATCAGTGGCAGAAAGAAACACAGGAGTAGTGAAAAGTCTATTGCCCAAGTATGTTCAAAGATCCATGCGTTTCATAGACAAGCACTGGTAGGTTTCATGTGTTTCATAGACAAGCACTGGAAGGTTAAAATGTAAATGATTGGAAATAGTTCTAAATAAAGATAAACTGTCCATATATTCAGATACAGTCTTTATGTTGCAGAGTTTTCAGAGTGTAGTATAATTACATGGACAGGAAAATCAGACTCCAGCCAGTTCTTCACAAAGCCTCCTCTTTTGCTCTCCACTTCTATATACAGTGAACTGGCTCCCTCCATTAAACATAGACAGTGAGTTTGCAAGGGTGCTCTTTTTCTGTATGTGGATGGTAGGTGGCTAAGTTCTTTGTGCCCCTAGGAAGGGAAAGGCAGGCAGTCCTCCGAGTAATGAGACACATTTCCTTGGACTTAAATGCAGTTCCAGAAGGCTTCCCCTCTCCTGTCTGTTTCTGGCTGGAGTTATGGTGGCTAAGCACCATAGGCCTCTATGCCTCCTCAACTCCCCCCCACCCCCATACGGTGGAACAGGAAACACAAGAAGAAATGATCAAAATAAAGGGGAATTCGGCTTCTGGAGAGGGGCATGTTACTCCCCTGTGCTTATCTCACCAGAAGCAGGCCCTGGCTTGAATCAAGAACCTGTCAGTCATTTTATTCACTTATATATTTGGTTTTATAGTCCAAAAAAAATTGATAACCAACTCTGTGCAATGCACTATTTTAGGTACTGGGAGCCATATGTGAAAACACTCTATTCACAAGTCCAAGAATACCTATATCTCATGAGCTGCAATTTAATTTTAGGTCTTAATTTTATCAGTGATAGTAAGAGAGTTCCAAAATTTATTATATTGAATTTCTTTAAGAATAGATCAAAAGGGAGAAAAATTCCCTCTCATTTCTTAAAAAGAAACAGTGCTGGCTAAGTGTATCTCAGATACAAGTAACCAAATTCAACTGGATTTTGTTGGCTACACCTCATGTGGCACCTGCCTTGAAGTAAAATTAATAAAATCCTTCCTGAAATATAACACACACAGGCACAAACACATATAATTCCAACAAGCACTGATAAGATTGATTTTCACTGATATTTTCCTGGGGTGGTGGTTTAAATCCCACATCATATAGCAAAACTTTCTAAACATCCTCTTCAAAGGTGAGTGCTGACTGTCTTCCATTTCCCCTTCAGATCCTACCTCCATCTTTCTCCACCCTGTTCTGTGGCTTAGAAGGTTAAGTTGTATTTACTCTATCACTGGGCTCTTTGCCTTGTGGTCAGTGGTAAATTCCAACAAGAAATAACAGCAGAGGAGTGCCTGGCTGGCTCAGTCAGTTGGGTGTCTGCTTTTGTCTCAGTTCAGGATCCCAGGGTTGTGGAATCAAGCCCCACATTGGGCTACCCACTCAGCAGAAAGCCTGCTTCTTCCTGTCCCTCTGCCTGCCGCTTCCACTGCTGTGCTCTCTCTCTTGCTCTCTCTCTCTGTCAAATAAATAAATAAAATATTAAAAAAAGAAAGAAAGGAAGGAAGGAAAGATGGATGGACGAACAGTTGACAGGGTGCCTGGGTGGCTCCGTTGGTTGAGCGTCTGCCTCCGTTCCAGCTCAAGTCACGATCTCAGGGTCTTGGGATGGAGCCTGTCAGGCTCTGCACTGAGTGGGGAGTCTGCTTAAGATTCTCTCTCAGTCTCTCCCTCTGCCCCTCCCCCCACTCTCTGTCTCTCAAATAAATCTTAACCCCCCCCCTCCAGAAAAAGAAAAGGAAAGGGAAAGGGAAGGAAAGGAAAGGAAAGGAAAGGAAAGAAAAAAAAGAAAAGAAAAGAGAAGAAAAGAAAAGAAAAATAACAGCAGAGTAAGGGACCAAACTCCCATATTGATTGTCAATATGTCCTATCCATATGTCCATCTCTCCTAGATGTATCATTTTTATGAATATCAAGGGCTTGATAATATTAAATCTGGGGTGTGGTCTCTGGCGGGGGCCCTGGACTGGCTATGCGGAACCGACTAGTCCCAAGTCTTGACCAGAATCTTGCTCCTCAGGAAGTTTGGATGCACTGCACTCAATCAACTTGCCAGGGCCTTCAGCTTTCCTGACTCACCCAGGCAGCCGCCGCCTGAGACTTCCGTTGACTGGCAAAGTCAGCCTGGGGCCTATGAGCCATGTTTAGCCCCCATTCCCCCTACACTAACCTGTTCTGGCTGATTCCAGTTTTTGGAACTGTGTTGCCTAGCACATTGTTACAAGGCTTGCTGCCAATGCCTCTCAAACCTAAACATATGTGCAGAGTAAATCTCTACTTCCTGTTGACAGGCTCCCACAAACTAAACAACAGAATCTAGTCTCTCCCAGCTTTTGCTGCATTATCTTTAAACACTGTGCTGTAAGCACAGACCCTTATGCAGGTCCTAGAACATGACCCTCTAAACCCCCTTTCATTTCTCCACTTCCAAGACTTGCCGTCTACAAGTCCTTGGAATATTTTAACCTTGACTCAGCCATCTACCCTCCCTGGCACTACCTTGAAAACTTCTCATTTCCAATAGCAAGAGACTGCTATTCATGGTTGCAAAGCTAGCTTAATGATTTTCCCCGCTGTAGGATATTTTAACAGAAGACAGCTAATCTCAGTTGCCTTTAGATATTAGTTGATTAGTAAGTGATTATTAGGAAAACTCCGTATCTTTCCACTGGAGAGCTGTTGGAGTATAAGTCTTCAGGACTAAATTCAGAGACTCAGATTCTATTCCTGCCATTTACTGGCTGAGACTTTCTGAGCTTTGGTTTACTCTTCAGAAAATAAGAGCACTGGACTACCCTGGAAAGATAAGCAGTGTTCTTTGCGTGTGTCCTTTCTGTTTAAATAGCAGTGGCTACTCATAGTGCTCTGTTGAGAAATATTCAACAGTCAAGTTCAGGCTGTCTGGGAAGAAAGTTCCTGAGAAGACAAGGGTCAGTATCCCTCTCCTGGACTAGATTATTTCTAAATCCCTCTTCAAAGCAAAAACATGACAGTACTAAAGATTTCTTTAATACCTAACCAGCAGCCACTGGTCCACTGATCCATTTGCAGATGGGCCTATCAGCTAATACCCCATTTTGGATGTAGTTGTCTGGAGAATACAGAGATGGCAGTCAAGGATTCCAGGTAATGCAGTGGGTACTATCTTAGTCACTGTATAATTACTTCTAGTGAGGGCTATACCCTTGTCAATATCTGTAAAGTATAATCCTATCAATTCCTCAAAGGTGAACGTATCATGTGACAGCTATACTACTTGGCATGTTAGAAATGTGTATGAATTTTTTCAATAAATTATTTTCCTCAGTCACTGTTTAAAAATACAAATTATACTTTTATACTTTGAAATATAGGGATGGATATCTGCAAAATAATTATGTGTAGGTTTTAAGTATACTTATTCTTTTATATTTATAGTAATACACTAACCCCAAAGTGACCACTTCTTAATTTTTTTCCTTTTATTTTTTCTGTCGGTAACACATATGCACAATATGTGAAATATTTTACCCTAGGCTGTAAAGAGGAAGGGTGTAACTAACATTTCCTTTTCAGTCTGAAAATTTACAGGAATGCACTAGCACATCTGTATGGAATTAGCAGAGCTGATTCTATAGATTCATGTGACCCTCCAGTTCTAGTTTCCGTGCTTCTGAGATCAGCTTTTTTTTTCCTTTAATAAAAATATGACTTGTCTATATTATTGGTAACATAACTAAACCAGGATACTACAAACTTGTTTAAATTTAAACTCCACACCATCAAGTTGCTTCACATGTTTGCATTCACTTCTAAAATATGATCTCCTGAGATATCTTTTATTGGGCTAAACACCAAAACAAACAAATGGATTCTGAAAAATAAAAAGACAGCATTCTGGGATTTCAAAGTTGACAAATTAAGAATTCCTATGCAATAAAATGATTTCATCTTGGAATCTTCTTTTGCTATTTAATTTATGTACTCTACATGATCCAAGCTTACATTTCACAAAAGTGTAAATATATGTAAGATAGATTACACTTGCTTCATTAATCATGAAATCAGACATTCAGTCCTAAACTATAGGTCTTTTTTTACGTGGCTCCATTGGGAAATCACTCATGGTGTTAATACTTTTTTTTGGTTTTATTTATTTATTTGACAGAGATAGAGAGATAGAGACAGCCAGCGAGAGAGGGACCACAAGCAGGGGGAGTGGGAGAGGAAGAAACAGGCTTCTAGCAGAAGAGCCTGATGTGGGGCTCAATCCCAGAACTCCAGGATCACGCCCTGAGCCGAAGGCAGACGCTTAACAACTGAGCCACCCAGGCGCCCCTGATGGTGTTAATATTTTTGACTCCTAAGGGCTTGTTTACTTCTATTTTTCACTTTTTTAAAAATTAGAGTTCCCATATATTAGAGCAGCTTTTACATTTGTCTACATAAACCATTGAAAAGACTAATACAACTTAGGAAACAGCCACAGAACACAGTGCACAAATATCAAAAGCCTTGAAAAAGAATACTGGATTGTTTTTTTATTTTTGACACCAAGCCATTGGTCCAAATGACAGTTGAGCTCTCTTTCATCAATTAAAAATATGATTACATAACTACACATGTAAGAAGCAACCTGTAAGTCAGTGCAAACTAATTGCAGTTCCATGGAAGAGTTTATGCCTTAATGTTTAGGGTAGTAAGAGAATATATACTAGAGGAATTAGCCAGTAAAGATAATATAGAGTGGATAGATTTTTTTCAATGCATTTTGTTAAAGAAAAAAGAAAATTTATATTCTAGATAAAGTGACACATGCAGAAATTGGAAGATAATAGTGTGACTGTAGAGATCTGTGTTAGTGATGGGTGATGATGCTAAGGACTGTGACTAGGAAATAGTATGTAGGACTAGAGAGAAATCTCATTTTTTTCACAGGAGTGGAAAATCTAGGGGTGCCTGGGTGGCTCAGTCGGTTAAGCATCTGCCTTCACCTCAGGTCATGATCCTGGAGTCCTGGGATCAAGCCCTGCCTAGCATTGGGCTCCCTGCTCAGTAGGGAGTCTGCTTCTCCCTGTCTCTCTGTCCCTTTCCCCCTGCTTGTGCTCTCTCTCCCTCTCCAAATAAATAAATAAATAAATAAATAAATAAATAAAATCTTTAAAAAAAAGAAGAAGAAGAAGATGTGTGGGTGAAGGAATATTATGTCTGAGCTGGGAGTGAGGAAGATGACTTGTTTGATTTTATATAAAAATGTAACTATACAGCAAGGATTTATTCTGGCACGAATGTTGCTGAGAAGACCAAGCAGAAGGCTTATTTTGGCTGGAGTGGGGGTGGGGAGTGCGTTTGAAACAAGTTCATAAAATTGGGTAGTTAAGAACCTGGAAAGTCTGCAAAGCAAAATTTAGGCCTGAGAGGGAAAAAAGTAGAGAAGCATTTGATTGTGACTCTAGAAAAATCAGTAATGGTCTGTTTTTATATCATTTCCAAAGTCATCAAAAAAAAATCGTTACATGAAAGAGGTCAAAATGTTTGAATGACCAGTATTTTAAATGAAAAAAAAAAAAAATCTAATGAGCACTAAAGTTAGGCATGCCTATGTTGTTCTTTTGAAACACCTAGAGAATTAAACTAGAAAAATTTCTTCGGTAAAACTTAAAAAATATCAAGTTGGTGGTAAAGTCACTAAAAAGGTCTTGATACAAATATAAGAAAAATTACAGAAAAAGAATTTTATTTGCTCTATATATTCATTAAGGGATTTAAAGCTGACTTTTGAGAAATAAGTACCTTAAGAATGAACATCCTTTAACATAGTAGTTTAAATTTCTGTTCATTTGGGCAGGGAACCATTGTGTATTTGAAGAGGAAAATCTTATTTATAAAGGGCTTTCTCATCCAAGAATCTTAAATGTACTATTGCAATTGGCTTCAAAAATTGAGTCCATAAATTGCCTAATATACTTTAAAAATGGGGAATTTGAAACTTCAGGATTCTACTTTCATAAGAAACTTCCACTATTCCAGAGGGATGAAGGGAAGGGAGATGGAAATATAAGAAAATGGGAGTGCATAGAAAAAATTCAAACAAATCTATAATACAAAATTTAAGAAAAAGATTAAAGATGTACATCTCTTAGCAGCTTCATATCACTAGCATCTATCTACTTTTTCTTAAGAAAATACTCTTTATTGAATTAACTGAGAAATTCCTTTGCTTGACGGACAAAAAAAAAAAGCAAAAACTGGCTTATTCATTTATACTTTCAAAGTAGATAATAGAGTTTTTACTGACTATATTTGCATGGTTTCAGGAAAAAGTTAAGTCAATTTCCTACATATTGTGCCAAAAACTGGGATGGAAAAGGCATACAAAAATGAAAATAATATAAAGGTTAGTGTAGTATTTTAAAGTTTTTTTGTTCAATAAAAGATTTGGTTTCTTTAATCAGATGACTTAAAAAGTGGAAAATATGCATTTTAAAGATGAATATTTTAGTAATACAGAAGTTAAAGCTGTAATACAAATATTTTAGAAGATTAATGTATCCCTAAAAATCTTATCCTTATTTCTAGAGGTTTTATGTGTTGCCTTTAAAAGTTTTATGAAACATCTAAAAGGTAGATATTTAGAGAGTAATAACAATGACTGTATTTAGATTGAATGTAATGATTTAAATTCTGGTTGGAAGGATTGTTCCATATAAGGAACCCTCTACATATATTATTTGTCAGATAGATAAAATGTAGAAGATTATATCTTTTAGCTCAGTGATCACAGTTTGTTTTTTAATATTTACTAAAAATAGAAATACAATTTAAAGATAATAAAGAATAACAACCAGTTAGCTGTATTTAATAATGAAGTAATAGAAGTAACCTTATTCAACTTTTAATTTTGCATCAGCATAATTAAGTAAATAGCAAAAATGTAGTAACCAGTATATATTGTTCTAGTAATTAGTACCATCTTAATAATATAAGAAAGAAAAGTTAAGTATTTTTTTTAGAAATGAAAACACAATGATTTTTTTTTTGGCAGTATCAACTAAACTAAATATAAAATTTATTCCACAATGTCAATATTTTTAAAATAAATAAATAGGATATAAAATTATAATTAAAAATTACTTAATTTAATGAACACAAATTGATAATATTCATACATACCAAAAAGAAAATATTTTTAAAGTTGTTTTCACAATAACAGCAAAGTAAAAACTACCTGGCAAAAATCTTGCTAGGAAATATATGTGAAAGATACTATAAAACTTGTATAAGCAATAAAGAATAACATCTGAAGTGGAGACGTACCCCTCATTCCTATATGGGAAGAATAAATATTATAAAGATGCTAACTGTTCCAAAATTATTTACTGGATAAAAGCAATTTCTATAGAAGTCCATGAAGTTCTTAAGTTCATCTAGAATGAACAGTACATAGAGTGAGTGCTATGGATATTTACTCTTTGGCATCACCCAGCATTCATTTCTTCCACATTGTTTTCTTGATTTTACTCCTTCCACAAATGCCCCATATGCTGCAACGGAAGTCACCTCACTCAGGTCAGCAGTGGCCCATGATTGGCTTAAAGCAATCAGCTACTCCTACTTGCTTACCAGAGAGATTGTTTCAAATTCAAGCATATTTTACTAGAAGCTTCAGAGTCCTTGGTTTTGCTTGGAAGTTACTTGGGACACTCTCTCTTAACTCTCTCTTGGTAAGCGTCCATCCCCTAGAACAGTGCATGACACCAAGTTGCCTTTCAAAAAGTTGTTGACGCACTAATTAGAATACTGCAGCCCTTCTAATGGAGCCATACAGGAAAAAAAGAGTGACCAAAACCATGAAAAATAATAGAGAAATGAAAGCCCTTTTTAAACAATGCTGTTAAGCCCCTCTATAATGCACATTTGTCATGTGTGAGTGCCCAGTATATTCTGAGTTCCTTTAGATTTAAATTGTTTCCTAATTGTGGATCTTGCCTTGCCAATACAGAAACAAACCACCTTTCTCAATTTCCTTTGTCTCAAGGATAAAGAAATATGGCTTCGCTTTACCAACCAAGCATACCCAAAGCTGGACTAGATCGCCATAGAGCCACATGAGGAAATGGGCAGAGTGAAGGCATCTCTTCAGTGTGTGGCAGCAGAGCTAGCGTGGTCTGAGCCTACAGTAGTCAGAACAGTAGAACAGAGTAGAGGAAGCATTGTTCTGGTGGTGACAGTAACAATGTCAGTAGCAGAAAAAAAACAGGTCTGGAGAAAGATTCTGGGAGATTTTCAGGAGGGTCAGCCTCTCTGTTCCTCCAGTACTTCCAATGATTGTGTATGCTTTCTCACATCCTTTAATAAACATTCTATTGATAAAACAAGCTCAGTGAATCTGTTGTCTACAGTTAAGAACCATGACCAACACACAGGCCTTCTGTGTTCGCTTATTTTGTAAGCTGCTTTGTGTTGGAATGTCTATTGGTCACAACCTAATTTATTCCAAGGTAGCAAAAGCAACTTGGGGGCGGCGGGGAGAAGATTAAGGAAAACTAGAACTAGTGCATGTTCTTAGTATATGAAAATATCACCTAGGGAAGGAATGTAGTTAGAGAAAGTCGGTTGCCAGGTCTGTTTAGAGACCTTGTATGAGAGGAATAGCCTGCAAGGGACTGACATTAGTAACTAGTGAGGTGGGCAGAAAGGGTATTATAGGAGCAAAAGTAAGAAGCATTTTTCAAGAAGGAGGGAATGATCAATTATTTTTAGAGAGTGGAATTGATAAAATGAACACAGAATTGTATCCGCTGGATTTGGCAATTTAGCATCCATTTGGCAGCACTGGAAATGACTAGCTTCTGTATAGTAGCCAAAGAAATCTTAGTTGGCCTGGGTTTAAGAATAAATAGGGTGCCGGGGTACCTGCGTGGCTTAGTTGATTAAGTGTCTCGCTTTGGCTCAGGTCATGATCTCGGGGTCCTGGGATGGAGTCCCACATCCGGCTCCCTGCTCAGCAGGGAGTCTGCTTGTCCCTCTCCCTCTGCTCCTCTCTTCCTTCCCCCCTCCCCACTTGTGCTCTCTGCAATCTCTCAAATAAATAAAAATAAAATCTTTAATAAAAACCTATAAAAAAAGAATATATAGGGTGCTGCTGATGTGGCTGTAGCTTTAGCAGAGCTCCAGCCTACTTGCTCCTTCTGACTTCCTGCTCTTCTCTCTTCCTGGGAAACAGTGGGAAAAAATTCTCACTGCAGCTATAACTTCTAAGGATACTGGAAACACAGGCATAGAACCAAATTAAAATCAGTGGCCATGAGAAATCCCTGGAAAAGATCTGGGCTAGGCTTGCTTAGAGGTGCAAAGAGGTGTTTAGAACTTCAAAGGTAAGACAATAAGTGGGAAACCTACCAAGACTCTGAGATTCAGTACAAGAAAAATTCCTTGTGGTGAATGTTCTAAGAGTTGAAATTCTTTTCCAGAATAGAATCATCAAGTGACTCATTGCCTTGAACAGCCCTTCTGAGAGGAAGCAGATTACTTCCATCAGTATTGAGTTAGAAGTAGAGGTTGAGATCATAACTGCAAATGGTTGTCAATTATTTTAATAAATTGGCTATCAAATGCTATTTAGCATTAAGTAAGTAAATAAATAGGGATGAGGAAGCAAGGACAGTGGTGAAGAATAGAAAAGAAATATCACAGTATCTGGAATGAGACAAGAGACAAAGGAGAATTTTTTTTTTTTTTTTAAGATGAGGGATAACTTAATGCTGGTGTACTCAGGCTGAACAGATGGTAGAGCCAGAAGAATGCAATTTTTCCTAAGTCTGGAAGAGACGTGTTCCAGAGCACTAAGTTGACTTCTGATTGGAAATGGACATTTCTTCCAGTTTAGCAAGTGTTGAAGCAAAAAAGTTCATATGCAGTTCAGGTTAGTAGATTTGGTCATGAGAATGAAGGGGTTCCTGTCTTATTTCTTTTATCATCTCAATGAAGCATAAGTGGGTGGGATTATCAACTAATAGAGGAAGAAATATGATGAAGTACAGAAGGTTTAAAAGAATGGAAAAGGTGTTAAATATTTGTGTTGAAAGTAAGAACATGAATTTACACAGCTATAGAACATATTTATCATTGCAGATAGTTCTGCGGGGCTGCATTATTTCAGACCAATGTTTCCTTCTTTGGAAGCATGTACAAAATGCAGGGTTTAATCAAGATTAATTGTTTGCTAGGTGAGGGGGATAGAGAAACAAAGGAGTTGAGGGTATTTGCATGGAAGTTCCATGAAATGTAAGCTGGTTAAGGAAGGAAGTGAACTAGAAGATCACGATAGAGAAAAGTATAAACGGTGGCCAATGGTAATTTCAATGATGGTGAAAACTTTTTTGTAGTGGGGTATTATAGTAAGTGAGCTGGGCTAGCAAGTGATGATCAGAGAGTAATTAGGAAGATTGAACAGTGATTTCAAAGAGAATGTAGTTACTCTTAGTAAGGTTTAATGTGTGACCATGAAAGTGAGTAGCTGAGGTAGGATGGAATGATGATTATTGGGAAATAAGGAAGTTCAGAACTGGGAGGCCAGGGTGTTGACCATGTTATTGACATGAATGTTATTCTATGAGAATTATGACAGTGGAATAGGAGAGTAAGAGATTGATCTAGGAGTTCAAGACTTCAATAAATGACAGGGAATTATAAGCAATTGCATACTGAAGGAGAGATGTTTTGGTAGCAGCAATGAGGAGAAGGAGGACATTTAGTTACATTGTGCCCCTAAGGTTCATGAGGTGTGGAAAAAAAAAAAAAACCTAATGAGGGTTGCAAAGGCACTGGTGACAATGAGAGCCCCGTCAGGTTTCTGATAAGCTAAAGGAATTAAAACACTGTAATATTGTTATAAAAGTAGACAGAGTAATGGAACAGGGTACATAAAAAGGAATTAGACCCTAATACATACAAGAATATATTATAAAACGCCACACATCATTAAAAAGGGGTAGTGTATTTAAGAGTTAGTGTTGGGGACTTAGCTCATCAAGTATCAGAAAATAAAATCAAAACAAATATCAAATTTCTACTTAAGGCAGTGCCTTCGAAGTTTTGAAGAAATGGTGTGGCAGAAAAAAAAATTTACATTGACAGATTTAAAAACTTTTGTAAATAAAAAAAGAAAACATAATTATAAAAGTAAAAGATAATAGCCAAGCAGGGAAAATGTTTCCAACAAATACTAAACAAAGAAAGATATTATCATTAATGCTATACAACTTCCTGCAGGGAGACCAAGAATAAGAATTTGCTGTGATCTCTCCCTTGACTTGACTGAAAAGGAAAAATACAAAAAGGAATAAACTCACAACAGTGAAAAGAACAGGAAGAGGCTTACCATGGAAGAGAAGTTTCAATAAATTTAGATTGAGAACATCCAAAAGGTGTACTATTTTATTACTAGGTGTTTCAGAAAAGAACAGAGAAAGTGGAGGGAAGTGAATATCCAAAGAATTGAAGAAAGCCACCATTCTTGAGATCACAAACTGTCTGAAATACTTAGCATGATGAATTTAAAAAACCCCTCCAGTGACATTTTTGAACCTCAAGGAAAAGTAGAAATTGTCACATTTTATAAAAAGAAAGGAAAATAATCTATTTTACTTGCAAAGTCATGAGAATCAGGCTGGCATTAATTCTCATCATCACACTGATAGAATACAACGGGGTAATGAAAAATTAAGAGGGGTAGAGGACAACAAACAAACCAGATGTGTGGCAAAAAAATTACCAAATTACATGTCAGAATTAAATGCATTTTTGGAGTGTAGGGACATTGTAAAAATTTGTTATTTAAATATGTGTGTGATTGTTTTCCTTTGGCTATATATTATCCAACCTGTGTGCTTTTTTTTTTTTTTTTTTTAAAGTAGGCTCCATGGCCCAACATGGGGCTTAGACTCCTGACCCTATGATCAAGACCTGAGCTGAGATCAACAGTCAGACACTCAACTGATTGAGCCACCCAGGAGCCCCAAGCTGTTTCTGTTTTAAGGAGTATTTCCTATTGTGTGCGGTATTGCTGGGACACAGTTCTACGCCTTCAACTCTGGAAGACAGACAGGTAAGTCCTCCCCTAGAGGCCATGTGGGCTGGTGCCTAAACTCAGCCACTGGACATTGATATCCAGGACTCTGAATCAGAAGTGAATGGTGTAAAGATGAAGGGGCAATATAAATCATTAAGGATCGCTGCAATAATATCCAGTGATGACAGAAGGCCTATTCCTGCTAAAATACAGTAGTTATACTTCCTGTTTGAGTTGCTTGTATCTTGAGCCTCATTCTGTAATTCCTATCACATTTGTGAGCTAAGTTCCTTGTAATAGATGCACTTCATGATTAAAATGGTTTCTTCAGGTTTCTAGTAAGAATCCTAGCTTATTCTATGATTATATCAGGTTTCTGGTAACAGATATCAGGAATTGGTAGAGAAATTTGGCCCAGCTGGAGCTAAAGGCAAATAGCTAATCATTATATTGTTTTTTTGTTATCAGTTACCATTTATGGTCGAGCACTTGGTGAAACTCATTGCCACTGCAAATTAACAGTATGAAAGACATGAGGAATTCAAAGATTACTAAATGGGATGGCTACTTCTGAAGGCCTCACATGTGTTAAGGAAAGAATACCTAGATTAAATCTCTTAAGTTTCAGTCAAAAGTAAAAGTGAAACCTAAGAAATGTCTATAATTTTGCTAAAATAACCTTTTATCTCTCAGAGCCAAAGAACTATCAAAGCCAACGACCAAACTTCCAATTTGACCATGAAGATTGCCGATACACAATGTCAATTAAATTTACCATGTCTTGATGAAGGTATGTGTTCCAGAAAAATTGAATTCAGTCTTTGATTTGAGAGGATGGATATGGTTCTAATTCTTGCTGTGCTTATAAACAAAGCTATGGACTCCCAACGATGGTCCTCACTAAACAAAGTTGAGATGCCAGAAATTCCTTGGTATGATATAGAGGAAAGAATTCAGACTTTGAGATGAAGGCATGCTAAAATGTATTTATTAAGTGTGTCCTGCCACCCACCCCCCCACCACCACTATGTCACCTAACAAATCTCAGAAAGCATTTCCTTTACCAAAGGTTTGTGTCCTGTTAGGGTGAGACCAGTACCGCCTAAAGAATGAAGAAATGGTAAATATGTGAGTCAATATTCAAAAATCCTCTCCATTTCTATATACTCAGTGTCTCAGAGTCAAGGTTTCACCAGAGAAAAAGAACTAGTAGGATATGTATGAGACTTATTGCAAGGAGTTGGCTTATTCAATTGTAGGGGCTGGCTAGTTAAGTCCGAAATCCATAAGGGCAAGCTGGAAGGGTCAGCTGGAAACTCCTGGACAGAAGATGAAGATGCATTCAACATTTGGAATTTCTTCTTTAAGAAGAAAAAAGGCTCTTTAAGCCTTTCAATTGATTAAATCAGGCCCACCCAAGTTATTGAAATTATTATAATCTTTACTTAAAGGAAATTGATTATAGATTATTTATAAAGTCTACAAAATATATTCATACAACACCTGGATTAGTGTTTGGCTAAATAAGTGGGTACCATAACACAACCAAACTGACACATGAAACTGACTATCACATTAAGCAACAAATATTTGGAAAATAAAATTAATGGTACAGTGGTATTAAAATCATTAAATACATAGGGTAAATTTAACAAAATATGTTTAAGACCTCTACACAGAAAATTATCACTAAGAGAAATTAATGAAGACTTAAATAGATATTCCATGCCCATGAATTGTAAGATTCCATAAAGACCCAGTATTGATGAAATTCCTATCCTTTCTCTTAAATTCAAATTTAGCGCAATTCCAGTCAAAATCCCAGCAGACTTTTCTGTAGAATTTGATAAAATAATTTTAAAATTTAAATGAAATGCAGTATATCTAGGGGAGTCAAAACAGTTTTGAAAGTAGACTAAATTAGAGAACTGTAATCGTTTTCAAGACCTACGTTATAGCTACAGTAATCAAGACAGTATGGTAGTGATTCTTTACAAAGGTATCAAAGCCATTCAGTGAGGAGAGGGAAATGTTTTCAACAAGCAGTGCTACAACAGACTGTATAAAAACAAAAAGGAACCTAGACTCATTCCTTATATTCTACACATAGACCCATTCCTTACATTCTACGCAAAATTAACTTGAAATGCATCATACACCAAATTATAAAAGCAGAAAGCTTGATGAAGAAAGAATAGGAAAATACCTTCATTAGCTTCAGTTAGGTAATGATTTCTTAGCTAGTAATCACTCTTCATAAAATAAGATAGATGTATACTTCATCAAAAGAAAACATATTCTCGCCTCAGGCTGGGAAGAAATATTTGTAATATCTACATCTGATAGAGCACTTGTATCCAGAATATATACACAATTCCTGGGGCGCCTGGGTGGCTCAGTCCTTAAGTGTCTGCCTTACAGCTCAGGGCCCGATCCCAGGGTTCTGGGATCAAGCCCCGCATCGGGCTCCCTGCTCTGCTGGGAGCCTGCTTCTTCCTCTCCCACTCCCCCTGCTTGTGTTCCCTCTCTCGCTGGCTGTCTGTCTCTCTGTCAGATAAATCAATAAAAATCTTAACAAAACAATATATGCACAATTCCTAACTCAATAGTAAAAAAGAAAAACAATTCAATAAAAATCAGCAAAAAAACTTGGATATTTCATGAAGGAAGATATAAAAATGGTCAATAAGCACATGAAAAAGGCTTAACATCAATCATTAGTTATCTGGAAACCGCAAATTAAAATCACAATGATATATATCACAAATAACTAAAATAGCAGAGATTAATATGGGCAACATCAAATGTTGTTGAGGATGTGGAGCAATCAGAACTTTCTTTCTTATATTGCTAGAGCTAGTGTAAAATGATAAAACCCCTTGGAAACTGTTCTAGTAGTTTCTTATAAAGTTAAAAGTACACCTACTCTAAGACCCAGAAATTCCAATTTTATTTCTTTACTCAAGAGAAATGAAAACATACGTACATAAAAAGATGTGTACAAAAAAAAAAAAAAAAGATGTTACAATAATGTCCATGACAGTTTTCTTCATAATAGCTCCAAACTGGAAACAACCTAAATGTCCATTGTCACCAGAATGGATAAACGAATTGCAAGATAAACAGACAATGGAATACTTTTCAGTAATACAAAGGAAAAAAAACACTGAGACATGCTACAAAATGAAAAAACTTCAAAAATTTTATGCTGAGTGAAAGAAGCCATATGAAAGAGTACCTACTGTATGATTCAATTTATGTGAAGTTCTCCAATAGGCAAACTCATCTACAGTAAAAGAAAGCCATACAGTGATTGCATTTGGTAATGGGGAGTAGGGTGGCATTAACCAGGAAGTTGCATGGGGGGGAGGGGGGGGTCTTGCTGTATTTTAATGAGGGGGTGGCTTAAAGGGGAATGTGCCTTTTTCACAACTCATCAGACTTTACACTGAAAATGAGTGCATTTACAGTATGTAAATTTTTCCTCCATTTACAAAGAAAAAGGGAAAAAATGCCTCTAGGGAGTAAGGTTTGGGTTAAACCACAGTGAAGCTGAACTCAGTTGTTTCTTATCACAATATTTTTGCATGATTTGATTTGTAACCATTTGTTTGTATTACTTTGATTAAAATTTAAAGTACTTGTACAGACTTCCAAGTTAAGGTGGTAGAATAAAAACATCTGAAACTCTCTTTCCCCACCCATAATAATAGAATAACAAATAGGACCAAAACAGCAAAAATACCTCAGAATCAATCAAAGAAAAGGACAGAGCTTCATGCCATACAGTTCAAACTGTGCAACCCAAAATGAGAGAGGGAAGGAGGAAGGGAGGGAAAGAGAGTGAGACAGAGAGAAGGAAGAGTTTTCCTTGAATCCAATTGTCTCCTTGCAGTAAAACAAAATTACTAGTCCAAACCCCCCAACACACACACACACACACGCACACGCACATGCACACGCACACGCAAAGTATACAGGAAATGTGAATGAAAAATTTTTTGAAAATTATACTAAGACCGTCAGTATAAAGAAAGGTGAACCAACACACAAAAATTGCACCTGCACAAGTAAAATATGGGAAGATTTAATTTAAATGTTTCTGTGTGGGCAGCAAAGTAAGAAAATCATCAGCCACCACTAGCTGTAAGTCTTAGAAATGTTACCTTTTAGCTGGGTACATTACTTCCCTGAATAAAATGAGTGAACTAGAAATTAGAAAATAGGGAAAAATGGATATTAAGTAGGCTACTTGTAACATGCCGCAGATGACACATCTTACCTAGGAAAAAAATCAAAATTGAAGAAACTGATGAAATTTCCCTAGGAAGGTTTTGTGTTGTGGAAGAACATAAGGAAAACATGAACCTAATTAAAGCAGAGAACCTTAAATAAGAGATGGTAAACAACAGAGCTGAATGAAAAGAAAAATTACAGACCTAAAAAATGTAGAAGCAAAACCAAACCAAACAGAAAAAAATGACTAACTTTAGACTTGACTAATAATCAAATTACTAAGAAAGACAGAAGGTTTGAGATAACCATGATGAATGTAGAAGAAAAGAAGATTAACGTAAGTGCATAGCAGAGAGTAGACCAAAGCAAAGATAATCTGTGTCATTGAAGTAAGGAACTCCGTGTGCAGAATAGAAAATATATTCAAAGAGAAAACAAAATAAAAATTTCTGGAAAATAGTAAGAATTGAATCTTTAGAAAAACATTATATCATGTTCCATGATGGAAAAAAAAACCCATAAATGATGAAATATGTCTTAGGTAAGTACATAAAGCTTTAAAAGTAATGGAAGTATTGTCTAAGGAGAAAAATCAGGTTAAATGTGAAGTGGAGGTGGGAAGGCCAGGTCTGGCTAGTCACATACTGATTGATAACCACATTCAATGCCATTAGAAAATGTAGAATCATCTACAAAGAGCTAACAAAAGGGTTATAGGACTCCAAAATATCATGCCTTTTGCTGAGCTGAGTAATTATCCAAGTATAAAGTCAATAGGTAGATATTCTCAAACAATAGGCAGACAGCTTTAAAAACAAATAAATAATGAAATATACAGTAGTGCATTTTTCTTGAAAAAGAAATTACATCAAAGTATTCTGCCCTAGTAAGAAGTGAAAAGAAATCATAGCAAATATGTTGTTAATTTAAATATGTAACAATGACTAAACTATTACAGGATATATAATTAGGGAAGGGAAATGTTATTTTGATAAATTATAAGTTGTGAAGATAGTAATTAAAATTTGGAGGAAGAAACAATATATTCCTTTTCTCACCTTTCTTAGTGATAAATGAATTATCATATCAAAATGAATAAATCAGCAAGTGGTAGTCTGAGTATTTTGTTTATATGTTATAAAGAGAAATCACCAGAGCTAAAAATAAGGCTACAAGGACAAGTGACCAAATCTGAAAGTGAGCAAGAGAAGAGGTAGGAAAAAGTGTAGTATGCTAATTATCTAATTTTTCAAGGGGGCATCAACAAATACTGTCTAAAGCTACTGTATCAAGAAGGAGTGGTTAGATAAAACATATGAATATATACATGTGTCAATAATAATATCTAAAGAGAGGATATAAGCCTTCCAAATTATGAGAAGGAAAGAACACACTACATACATTTAATACAATTAGCAGCAAGAAAATCCATGTACAAGAAGGCAAAAGACGAAGGAGGCACTTAAAGCCAAAAATAAAACATAAAATTGGATGAAAAAATTAAAATAAAATGTATTTGTTTTGACACCAAATGTAAATGGGATATATTCAGACATTATCAGATTTGATAAAAACAAAACAATAGTTGATTATATAAGAAGCCTCCATGCTCAGATTGTATGAAAAAGCAAAACATAATAGACAAATAGTAACAAAATGAAATCAGAAATCAGAATACCAATATGACAAAGATTGAGTCCAAAGCAAATGTCAAAAAAGATACCGGTACATTTTCTAAGTATGAGGTGTGCAGTTTACAATGAGGATAGAGCTGCCATTAATGTGTATATTTATAATGAAATGAAAACACTGTAGGAAAATAAATAGAAATGGAGAGAGACACATCATTAGTAGATTTTAACTTGGCTTTGTAGGCTTTTGACAGATTAACTATACAATACAATACATAGATCATTTTAATAGTATAATTATTATACTTCAGCTAACAGAGATGCCACAAACTCAATAACATGAATGGGTATATACCTTCTTTGCAAGCCTCCTGAAAAATTTACAAAACCCAATGGCATGTAAAGAACACAGATAATTTCTGAATATATATACACAAATACGTAATAAGCAGACCATAATCCATGAATAAACTACCAATAGAATGAGAAATTAATAATCATAAATAGAAAGTCTAGCCACAGAAAAATTATACAGCTTCTTAAATACTTCAAATTCAAAATGAAGAAAGTTTATAAAATAAAATGAGTACATCCTATATCAAAAAGTTAGGGATTTTCTAAAGTTGAGCTCAGACAGCAATCACACTTTTACACATTTAAGCAATTAAAAAGGAATCTAAGCAAATAAATTAAGCGTTGGACTAAAAAATCTGAGCAAGAACTAGAAAATTAAAGCATGTATTTTTCAAGGAAAACATAATAAAATAATGACGAAGGCAGGAATTACTGATTTGGAAAATAGAAAATCAATAGAACTGACAAAACCTAGAGTGTGGATTAAGTTTGTGATTATTAGGGGAAAGGGAGAAAATGTGGAGAAAAGACAGATGATGAAGGCTCTCAGGAACCAGTCTGTACCATTGAAAACAAAACAAGTTTTCATTATGAAAGCCTTCAAAATAGACAAAATTAGAGGAATATAACTACCCACATATCCAATGCCATACTATCTTGATCGCTGTAGCTTCTATAGTAAATTCTGAAGTTAGGTAATATCAGTCTTCTGACTGTTCTTCAGTATTGTGTGGTCTATTCTAGGTCTTTAGCCTCTTCATATAATCTTTAGAATCCATTTATTGATATCCACAAAATAAATTGCTGGGATTTTAACTGGGATTGGGGTGAGTCTATAGATCACATCAGGAAAAACTAACATCTTAACAATATTGAGTCTTTTTACCCATAAACAAGGAACATCCCTCCACTTATTTAGATCTTCTTTTGATTCTTTCTTCAAAGCTCTGGAAGTTTCCTCATATAGATCTTGTACATATTTTGCTAGATATATACGTATTTTTTTGTCAGTTTTCATTGATATATAGGAAAGTAATCAACTTGTCTAGATTGACCTTGTATCCTGCAAACTTACCATAATCACTTATTAGTTCCAGGAGTTTTTTGTTGATTCTTTGGAATTTTCTAGACAGACATTATGTTCTGTGTGAACAAAGATAGTTTTATTTCTTCCTTCCCATTTGTATAACTTTTATTTCCTTCTCTTAACTTATGCCAGTACATTGTTGAATAGGAACTAGTGAGAAGGGACATCCTTGTCTTTGTCCCAATCTTAAGGGGAAAGCATTCAGTTTCTCACCATTAAGGATCATGTTAGCTCTAGGTTCTTTGTATTTCTTCCTTATCAAGTCGAGAACATTTCCCTCTATTTCTAGATTGCCAGGCGTTTTTCTCATGATTGGATATTAGGTTTTATGAAATGCTTTTTCTGAGTCTATTGACAGAAGATTTTTCATTTTTAGCCTATTGATGTGATGGAATGCATTAATTGATTTTTAAATGTTGAACCGGTATCGCATGTCTGGAAAACATCTCCAAGAGTTACAAGTGTATATAATTCTTTTTATACGTCATTGGATTCAGTTTGCTGCTATTTTGTTGAGGGTTTTTGCACTTATGTTTGTAATATTGGTCTGTAATTTTCTTTTCTTGAAATATCTTATTTTGATTTTAGGGGACTGCTGGTCTTATAGAATGAGTTAGGAAGTGTTCCCACTACTTTTATTTCCTAGAAGAGAGTATAGTGATATCGTTTGTTCCTTAAATGTTTGTTAAAATCCCAGTGGATTTACAGATGCCATCTGGGCCAGGTACTTTCTCTCTTGGAATGTTATTCATTATTAATTCAATTTCTTTAATAAATACAGGTTGATTCAAATGATCTATTTCTTCTTGTGTGAGTTCTGATAACTGGTGTCTTTCAGGACATTAGTCCATTTCATTTAAGTAATCAAATTTGTAGCAGAGTTGTTCATACTATTCCTTATTATTCTTTTAATGTCCACAGGATAAGTAATGATGGCTGTCTGTTATTTCTGATATTAGTAATTAGTGTCTTCTCTCTTTTTCTTGGTTTGCCTGAAACCAAAGTTTATTGATTATACTGATCTTTTCAAAGAACCAACTTTTTACCTTGTTGATTTCCTCTATTCTTTTCCTCTTTTCAATTTCATTGATTTCTGCTATAATTTTTAATATATTCTTCTTTTTACTTTCGATTTAATTTGCTCTTCTTTTTCTTGTTCCCTAATGTGGAAACTTAGATCATCAGTACTAGGGCTTTCTTTTTTCTTTTCTTTTTTTTTTTTTTTTAAGATTTTATTTATTTATTTGACAGAGATAGAGACAGCCAGCGAGAGAGGGAACACAAGCAGAGGGAGTGGGAGAGGAAGAAGCAGGCTCATAGCGGAGGAGCCTGATGTGGGGCTCAATCCCATAACGCCAGGATCACGCCCTGAGCCAAAGGCAGACGCTTAACCGCTGTGCCACCCAGGCGCCCCAGGGCTTTCTTTTTTCTGATGTATGCATCTAGTGCTGTAAATTTCCCTCTAAACACTATCTTCACTGCATCCTACAGATTCTGATGATTTATATTTTTATTCTCAGTTCAACATATTCTTTAATTTCTCTTGAAATTTCTTTTTTGACATGCATGTTATTTAGAAATGTGTTGTTTAACACCCAAATATTTTGGTATTTTCTAGCTCTCTTTCTATTACTGGTTTATGGTTTAATTACATTGTGATCTGAGAACATACTTTGTATGATTTCCATTCTCCTGAATTTTGTTATGGTATGTTTTATGGCCCAGAAAGTGGTCCATCATGGTAAATATTCTGGGGGAGCTTGAGAAGAATGCATTCTGCTGTTTTTAGTTGAAGTATTCTATAAATGTCATCTAGATTCATTTGATTGATACTGTTCAGTTCAACTCTGTCCTCACTGGTTTTCTGCTTACTGGATCTGCCAAGTACGGATAGAGAGGTACACAGCTTTAACAATGCTTAACACTGCCATTTCATTTAATCAATCAGCCTCTGTTTTTCAGTCCCATGTAACAAAATTTCTTAATATGACACTGATAAAGGAGATGGGGAAGAATGAGTCAAGTAGTAAAATACAAAAACCCTTGTATTTCCCAATGATATTATAATTTATTTTAAAATATAGATTAACAGAAAGTTGCAAAGAAAGTACAGAAAGGTCCTGTTAACTCTTCACCCAGTTTTCTCTAATAATTCTTATGCAGCTATAGTACAATATAAAACCCAGGATATTGACATTGGTACAATGTATGTATATAGTTCTGTGCCATTTTATCACATGTGTGCATTTGGGCAAACACCAATAATCAATTAGAGAACTAGTCCCTCACCACAAAGATCTCCCTGTGCTACCCCTTTAACTTATCACAGTCCACTTGTATCAGCATTTTATCAGTTTAGAAATTTTACTACCCTTTATGAGCCATTGTCATAAATATTTCCTCTGCATACATTGAGGAGCACATGAGACAATATTAACATTTTTGCTTTAACCGTCAAGTATAGTTCAGAAAATCAAGAGAAATAGTTTATTGTATTCATGCAAATTTTTCCGTATTTTCTCTCTTTTCATTGTTCTTTCCTCTTTTCTGATATTCCAAGATCCCTTCTGTTATCATTTCCTCTCTCTTTAGAGATTCTTCCTTCTTTCTTTCTTTCTTTTTTTTTTTTAAGAGATTTTTCTTCAGGCATTAGTTTAGTGTAGATCTGCTGGAGACAAATCTTCTTTCTTTCCTTCTTCTGAGAATATCTTGATTTCCCTTTCATTCCTGAATGATATTCTCTCTGGTGGTAGAATTTTATATTGACAGTTCTTTTTTTTTTTTTCCCCAGCACTTGAGAAATGTGTGACAATTCATTCTGGCCTCCATGACTTCTGATGAGAAATCTGCTTTCATTTGAATTGTTTTACCCTACCAGTAAGATGTCATTTCTCTTGCTGCTTTCTTTGTCTTTAATATTCATAAGTTTGTGCTGAATCATGATGTGGATTCCTTTGGGATTATACTGTTTGGGATTCCCTTAGCTTTTTGAATCTGTTTGTTTCTCTTTTGCTAAATTTTGCAAATTTTCAGCCATTATTTCTTCAAATAGTTGTTCAGCATCTACCCTCTCTCTCTGCTTCTGAGTCTGATAAGCAAATGTTAGATTTTTTTTTAAGATTTATTCATTTGTCTTACAGAAAGAGAGGGGAGGATGGGTAACGGGGGAGGGAGAGAGAGAATCTTAAGCAGGCTCCACGTCCAGCTTGGAGCCTGACTCAGAGCTCAATCCCAGGACCCTGAGATCATGACCTGAGTTGAAATCAAGAATCAGATGTTTAACTGACTGAGCCACCCAGGCATGCCTAGATTTTTTGTTATAGTCTCACAGGTCCCTGACACTGGTTGTTGGTTTGTTTTTTCATTCTATTTTCTCTTTGTGTTTGTTGGGTAATTTCTATTACTCTATTTTCAAGTTTGTTGATTATTTCCTCTGTCCCCTCCATTTTGCTGATAACTCCATCCATTAAGCTAATTTTGATTATTGTGTTTTTCACTTCAAAGACTTCTATTTAGTTCTTCCTCATATCTTCTACTTCTTTGCTGAGATTTTCTACTCTTTTTTCCTTTGTTTCAAGCATGTTCACAAATGCTCACCAAAACTTTTTTTTATCATGGCTGCAGATAATTCAAACACCGGTGTCATCTCAGGGTTGGTAAGTATCAATTTTCTTTTTTTGTTTGAGTCTTGGCATGATGAACAGTTTTCATTTGAATTCTGGATATTTTGGGTGTTATGTTGTAAATTTTGGATTATATTAAATCGTGTTTTAACAGTCTCATCTGATTCTGCACAGAAGGTAGAGGAAGAGTGGGGGTGGAGTCCAAGTTCTTCCTCTTTTGAGACACTTGGGATGCGAGGAGCATTTTGTGATTGCTAGTGAGGGGTGGGAGGACTTACTTTGCACTAAACCGCTGCTGTACCTCTCTGGCTGGGAGGGAGACCTTTGCTTCATTCCTACTCTTTATGTGGCTCTTTGTGGCTTCTCATGACATCATGGGGATGGGCAATAATAAAAGTCCTGACCCTCTACTTGCTGGCTTCTCTGATACCAGTGGACAGGCCAGTTCATTACTGTTAGGTAGAAGTGGAAGTCCAGCTTCTGCATTGCACCGTTGGGGTATGTCACGGGAAGTGGTTCATTATCTGAGCTTCTCTGACAGTACTGTGGGAGAAGGGGAGGAACACCTTTTTATAGCTTGGTGAGGATGAAAGTTTAAATTCTCCATTTGGCCTTTGCTGGTGCAGGGGTGATCACAATAAAAAATGTCTTCAGATATCATCAAATGTCCACTGTAATGCTTGGCTAGTTGTAGAGCTGCTATTGTCTATAAGTTTTCTGTTTTGCTAGTGCATCCTTTTTCTGACCTTTGGCTAGCAAGTGCAGGCTTTTCTCCAAGGCTTTTTTTGGTCTGTGCCAGTTGGCATTTCCAGGTTTCCAGCTTCTTCAGCACCCAGTCCAGGATATATGAGGCAAAACAAAAACTCAGGGAACTCACTTCCATGTCACTCCTCAGGTCCTGGGGTCCAGCCAGTCTGCTGTCTTCCTTCCACTGTTTAGAGTCTTCTTTTTATATATACAACATTCAGGATATTTAGCTAAGTATACTTAGCAAAAGGAATAGAGAAAAGTACATCTACTCCATCTTTAAAAAATATAATCATAATATCATTGTCACACCCCTCCCAAATGAAAAATAAATCTTTAACATCTAATAATCAGCTTTCAATCCCCCATATTGTCCCAAAAATGTCATTTTACACCCATGTTAAAATAAAAATCCCAGATAAGGTGCAACCTTATGTCATTTATTTGAACAAAATTGATCCTGTGGTATTTCCCATATTCTAGATCTGGTTGACTGTATTCTTGCAATACCATTTAACATGTTTCACTACCCTCTACAGTTCCTAAACACTGGAAGTTAAATGTAAAATGATGACTACATAATTCAGGTTATGTTTTTTGACAAAGATATTTTATAGGTGGTTCTTTGTGCCTCCTGTTGCACCATTTGAATAGACATATAATGTCTGATTGTCCTGTTTTTCAGAACTTAACAGTTAACCAGTAGGTTTTGATAGTAACAACTTAAATCTTTTGTTAAAAAGTTCCCCCTTGATTGTTCACCTAACATAGAGTTTCTCTTATAAATTGGTATCTTGGACCAGATGGTGCTTTGTTATGGGGAACTGTTTGTGCAGTGTAGGATATTTAGCAGCATCCTTGGTACCCTTGACCTTTCTGCCCACCACACACCATTTTGTTGTGACAATAAAATATGTCTTCAGATATTGCCAGATGTCCACTGGGGAGAAAACAGACTACAGGTAGGAATGCCTGACTTAATGGTTTTAGCAGTCATTGATAACTGTTGCTCAGATCCATTATTTCATTACAGTTTGTGAAGTTGTGATTTTTCTATCATTCCTGTGTTTACAATTGCAATTTTTAAAAAAAGAAATACTTTAAGTCTCTCCAGCAAAGGCAGAATACATAATTATTTTATCAATATTTCTAGAATAATAAGCTATGCTTAATAACCTCTAAAAGTGACCAATTAATTTTTACTTGGGATATCATTTGGAACTCTTAAACATTTATACATTTCATATATTTCAGTCTTTTGTGGTCATTTTTCTTTTTGATGCTCAAATTTTCCCATCCTTGGTCAGTGAGATCTTTCTCGTGTTAGCTTCAGTTTTCTTTTGACATGATCCCCAAAGTGATAAATTCCTTGCTTTCAAGTATGACAAGATAGATAGTTTAGATTTAACATATCTTACATATATCATGCCCCAAACCTGAAATCAGATTCTTAACCAAGGAACTGTCATTCCTTTTACTGGTGTTTAGGAACCATAATCTGGGCACAAAGGGTGTCTGTTGTTATTGGGTTGTCCCTACTTCCAGGTCTTTTCAATGTGTAGGACCAGGAAATGAGTATTTTTTGAAAGATAAAGATAAGTTCTAATTTCATATTGACATTTTATAATTCAATTGAAGCTTACAACATTTTTTTTTATTTTATGTATCTCCATTCTCTTATGCTGAAATCATGATTTCTAATATTTTTCTCCCTCTTTCTCTTTCTCTCTTCCTCTCTCATATTACCACCTTTGAATACAATTTCAGGCTTCTTGAATTTGGCTCATTTCATCCTTATATCCTACTAAAGATGTACATTTCACATATTGTGTTAAAGTAACGCCTTGAGTAATTATTCCCTCTGGTTATGCCACCAGTGTGAGAAATAGGTTCATTTGTTTTAGTTTGTTCTAAATTTTTAGGCATTGCTCTTTTTAAGATTTTATTTATTTGTTTTTAGAGAGAGAGAAAGAGAGAGCATGAGTGGGGGGAGGGGCAGAGAGAGAGAGAATCCCAAGCAGACAGCATGGAGCCTGACATGGCGTGGGGTGGGGCTCCATCTCACCACCCGAGATCATGACCTGAGTTGAAATCAAGGCAGATACTTAACTGACTGAGCCACCCAGGCCCCGGTAGGCATTGCTCTTTCTAAATTTAATTTTGTCTTTAATTATATAAAATATATACATGGTTCCAAAGTTAGAACTATAAAACAAGATAGATATTTACAAACATCTATCTCCCATCATTTTCTCTTCTTCAATATCTTTCTTCCCTAAGATAACCATTTTTATTAGATTTGGTTTACACTTCTATTTTTTAAAATGCACCCATAGCCACACACCATCAAGTAGCATACAATAAACAATATCCTACACCTTGTACAATTTTTTTTTATTTTTGTAAAATATGCATGCCATAAAATGACCATTTTAGCCATACTTAAGTATACAATTCAGGGTCATTAAGTACATTCACAATGTTGTACAACCATTTTCACAATTAATTTTCAGAACTTTTTTCATCATTCTTTGGAAATTCTGGACCCATTAACAATAATTGCTCATTCCCTTCTCCCCACCCACCTACCCCAGACATTGATAACCTTTATTCTTTCTATCTCAATGGATTTGCCTATTTCTATCTGTACTTTGGCTCTTTTCCTCCCACTAAATTGCATAATCTAGAGCTAACTCCGTAGGACTGTACAGAGATCCCCATTCAATTTTTACAGCTATATAGTATTTCGTTGAATGTATTAAACTACATTCAAAAATTTTCTTACTGACGGGACATTTGTGTTTCTAATATTTTGCTATTACGACAGTGCTGCAATGAACAGATGAATGCATTCATCATTTCATTTCTTTTGCCTGCACGTCTTTTAAATAGATTTCTAAAAGTTGAATTGTTGAGTCAAAGGATACATGCATATGAAATTTTAGAGCATTTGGATTTTATGTGACAGACAGGAATGAACCCTGAAGCCATATAAGTATTAACAAAAACCCATTTAACAAGGTTAAATGTTTTAAAGAGTATAATTAAAATATGGCCTTCAGCCAGGAGATAGTTACTTTATTTAGTTCCTTTAGTTAAAATGGTTTTATTTATTTGAAGCACAGTGCATGACAAATACCTCTATTACTGTCTTTAATTTCTTTGAATTTGTACAAATTGGTGTCTCACATGGAATTATGTGACTCCTACTTTTTTTTTAGGCCTTATGAGACTGTTGTAAGTCAGACTCTTTGTCTGACTACATTTGGAAAATAGAGAAGGGAGTTATGCCAATTCTCAGGGAATTTTGGCTGCCAAATAACACATCTGGGCAATTCAGGCGGGAGACTTACATATATTTAAAGTAAAGTTCCCTAGGCCTGAATAACCCAGACATTACCCTCTTGTACTGTTTCTTAAACTGTGTTTGGATGGTTAGCCTTAGTTTTCAAGGATGTTTGATTTTTAATTATGCAGTGCCATGGGTTAAGAGATGATTAGGGCTTTACAGAGACCTCATGAGAGCAGGGCCACAAAGGAAGACCCCAGAGGCGGGTGAACGCAGAGGCAGTTCTAAGGGTTCAGAGGGCAGGTCGCCAGCCTGGATGCACCAATCGCTAGGGCTTAATCATTAATGAGGAGTCCAAACCAGGAACCAAGGATATGCCCGAATACCCATTTACCAGTTCTCCCCCGCCGCCACACCCCTGCCACTTCAGGGGCTCTAACTCCTCGCTGGTTGCAAACCTCGGCAGAGCTCTGCCAGGGGTCACTCCTGAGCACACCCCCTGCGCGGACTCCCCAGGACCGCGGCGCCCGCATGTAGCCGAGGCCCCCCGCGGCCGCGTGAGCTCTCTCTTGGAGGTGGAAGGCGCATTTCAATCTGGAAATGCCCAGCCCCTGTGCGGGTCCCACAGACTGACGCCTATCCCGGGGGTTGGGGGGTGGGGGTACGAGGGCGATGGGGAGGGCCAGGCCTCCTTGGATTGAGATAGAGACCAAGTCCCGCGCGAGTCTCTATTCCTGCTCGGCTGCGAGTCCCCCCACCCCGGGTCTGGGTCTGGGTCCTCGGGGGAGTACCCGTTCTCCTCCTCAACCCTGTGGCCTCTGCCCGGCGAAGGGAACTTCAGCTGTGGGTCCAGCCTAGTCAAGCGCCTTTAGAGACCCTCGTCCCTGGTCCGCGGCCCGGCGAGGGCGGAGGGGGAGGGGAAGGGACTGCTGCCTCCTTTCCCAAATCCGGCCCCTAACCGCCCCCTCCCCCGTCGTCTACTTGCTTTGTACAGTCAAAACAGAGCTAGCGGCCAATTGAGGGGGACGGGAAGCAAAGCCGACTAACGCCTCGCCCCCTCCAGCCGGCCCCAAGGCCCCCGGCCCCCCCTCCCCTTTCCCACTTCTCTCCTCGCTCTAACCTCGCCCCCATCCCCCGCTCATTTCCTCTCGCACCCGGGCTCGCCAATCCCTCCTTCCAAGCCCCTCTTCCAGCCCTGGTCTTCCTCTCAGGCTTGCCCCCCTTCTCCCCAATCTCAGTCCTCTCCCCTCCCTTCACCCTACCCCCTTCCTTCCTTTTCCCCTCCCCCAGCCCCCAGCTCCCCTTGTTCCTCCCCTTCCACCTGCTCTGTCTCCACGCTCGCCACTCTGCGTCGGCCCCTGGGTTGGGCTGCGACTCCACGTTGTGGCTGCGCTCACCCCCCTGACACCACCGCCGCCCCTCATTCGCCCCACGCTTCGGCCTCAAAACCCCCGCGCCGCGCCCTCGCCCGCCGCATCTTCCCTGGCGTCCAGTCTCCTGCCCCTCTCACCGGCGGCTCGCCCTGGCCCCGCACACCTCAGCTCCACTCTGAGCCGCCGCCGGCGCGTCGCTGCCTCGCGGGACTCCAGGCGAGCCGGGAGGAGACCCTCTTCTTTCGGGGGGCGACTTTTGTTTGTTTGCCGGCTTCTTTCTGGTGACTTTTGCAGCTTTCCAGGATCTGTTCCCGGAGCGCACGGGAATCCGCCGAGGCGCTGCGTGCAGGCCCTTTTTTTTTCTTTTGAGGTCCGCTTTCTTTGTAACTTTACGCCGCGGCTGCTCGGGTTACTTTTGTAATTTCCGCCCCTCCCCTGGCGGTCCTGAGTCGCTCGCCGGCATGGCCCGCAGGGACTGCGCGTGGTGCTACCGCCGCCGCGCCTGCTGCCTGCGCTAGAGCCCGCGTGCCGCCGGCAGCCCGGGGGCCGGCGCTTGGTCCGGGGCTCCCACTACTGCAGGGAGCCCGAGCCCCAGGGAGTCTTGGGAGCCGACGGAGGGCTTGTTAGACCCTGACTTTTTTCAGGCCGCGCAGATTTTGTCTCCCGGCTCGCCCCCTCCGCGGACCCTGGTCCGCGCGCTCTCGGCGCCCGCGATGGGGAGACGGCGGCGGCTGTGTCTCCAGCCCTACTTCGTGTGGCTGGGCTGCGTGGCGCTCTGGGCGCAGGGCACGGCTGGCCAGCTCCAGCCTCCACCGCCCAAGCCGCCCCGGCCCCAGTCGTCGCCGCAACAGGTCCGGCCCGCGGCGGCGGGCTCTGAAGGCGGGTTCGCTGTGCCTGAGTACCGTGAGGAGGGCGCCGCGGCAGCCAGCCGCGTCCGCAGGCGAGGACAGCAGGACGTGCTCCGAGGGTAGGTGGGCAGGAGGCGGGGAGGGGGGGGGATCCTGCGCTTGGCAGCTTTCCATCCCACCCCTCCCTGAACCTAGTTCTGGCGGCTCGAGCCGCGGCCGCCTCCACCAGAATCCCGAAGACTCCCAGGAGCGCCTCCCCCTTTTCCTCCGCGGCTCAGCCAGCAAAAAGCCCTCCCTCGGGCGGTTGGGTCCAAGGCCCCCGGTGCGGATGGTAGAGCGCAGGCTTTGCCCGCGGTGCGGGAGCAGGTTCCCAATGTCGGGCGGAGGGCGGGCTTGAGTCCACTCTGCGTCGAGGCTCGTGGAGCCTGCCTGCTCCCCACCGTCGGGGGCGCAGCTCCAGAGCCTTTTGTTTGAGAACGAGTGCGGGGCTTATGGTTCACTCTAATCATCAACCTCCAGCGCTTCGCCTTCCGACGCGCCTTCCTTGACACGTCGGGCCAAAGTAACAGTGGATTAAGGAGAGACGGATTTGGGGACGAGGGCAAGGATTTTTGAAACAGAGTGTTCCCTTTGTTCTTTGCATCCGGAGGCTAGAGTAGTAGCAAATTATATGTTTCCATGTTTCTTTTCGCCCTTTAAAAAGGCAATAAGGGAGGGCAGATGAAAGGCAAGGTTTAGACGTTTCCGACCCTCCCCCATTCCAGCCCATTTACTTCCCTGTTTGCACCCGAAGCCTCAAGAACTTGAAGTGTAGTTTTGGTTTGTTTGTTGTCCCGAAATCTCGCTCAGGGTTTTTGCTTAGCAAAAACGCTAATGTGTTACCATACACTTCCCTGCGCCTGTGTGACCTCCTTGTCCATCGCAGGCCCAACGTGTGCGGATCCAGGTTCCACTCCTACTGCTGCCCAGGATGGAAGACGCTTCCTGGAGGAAACCAGTGCATTGTCCGTGAGTGCTTGATTGGGATCCCAGCTTGGGCAGTGCCTTTGCCCCATGTCTGGGCTGAGCTCTTGGATTCAGTTGTCCGGGACACACAGTTACTGTTAGAATCCAGTGGCCACAAAGCAGTGATAATTAGGACGAGGCTCCATTTGAATGTTGGGGAAGAAGCAGCCGGTTTACATCAGTTTAGACTTCGCTTCTAGGCTCTGTTGAAGGGCAATAATGATAAAGGTTTCAAAGATACTTGGAAGTTTTATCTTTCTGTGTCTATTAATACAAACTGAAGGGGGAGTACAGCAATTCCCTAGATAACTCAAAACCACTTTTTCCTAAAGGAGCCCAGATAAGACCACAATGTGATTATGTAAATTATCTGGCTTTTGACTGCATGAGGTTTTAGGCCTTTTGAAGATCAAGCTTTCTTAGGCCTTTGTACAAAACCACTTTATTATCTCTGGTTTCATCTCAACAGCTACATAACATAGATATGAAAGGAACTCTCATAGGGAGTTAGAGTTGACCCAGGTCAACAAAATTTTTAAAAGAACTCTTCCCAAATGACTTGACCTTTTTAATTTTTTTTGAAGATATTTAAATTTAGGATTTACAGGCCCCACATCTCATAGTATACAGTAGATTTCCAAAGTGTGAGGCTTAGAGCTTTCAAAGTTCTGTATCTCTGACCTTAAAAGTTTTACTCTTTTATTTAGTTTACAGATTGTGTACCTAGCTCTCCCAAGTTCTAACTGGAGAAGTCATTAGTTACCAGCCTCATAGTAATGGACCATGGCATGTCTTATTTCACATGCCTGTTAATTTCTTGAGTTGAAGTGTGACTGGCCTTCTCCTGTGTATTTATCTAGCAGTCACATTTGTCTTGTTGGGAGGAGAGCCAGGTATCATAGACAGCACATTCATTTAGAGCCAATCTTGACTTTAGATTGACCTTCATGTTCTCCAGGGAAAAGATAATTATGTAACCGTGAACAGAGAAAAAGAGCAAGCCACGCTAGCCAAGGGATAATAAGGATGTAGTGGCATTTCTGACTCTATATTTATTGGTTTTGTGGGTTTGAGATAGACCCTTCATGTTATTTCATTGCAATTTTAAAAAAGAAATGAAATCCCATATGTTGTAAAGACTTTTGTTTCTTATAATTGTCTACCCTAAAAAAATCCCACAATTTCCAGTAGGGACGGAAAAATGGGAAACAATGACTGTGTTCTTTAAAGTGATTCATGAATATTTTAAATAAATTCTCTAATGATAAGCCTTTATTAAAAAGAAGGAAAGGGTATTGCATTCTTTTTTCCCCAATACAGAAATCATCTACATGAGGCATGTATGGAGGGTGTATTTACTCTTACAGGCCAGTAGGGCATCACTTTGCCTGATTTAAAAACATGGTTCCTAGAATCCTACAACGGCTAATGTCACTCACCACACACCTGCCGTACTAGCTGGGATGACTTAGGCACTGTGGAAAGTCTGACTCACTGAATGTAATGAATGTGCCTGCCATTATTGAGTTGGAGAGCAGCCGAGAAGAAGGGATCGGTTTATGGTATGTGTTGAAAATCTGTAAAGTCAGATTTTATTGGATCGGTGTGGAATGGGAATTCCAGAGAACAGAGCCTTCCAGAATATTTGAAGTAGAAATATATATGTACATGTATACATATATAGCCCTCTGAGTATCTGCTTTAACTACTTTAAGTTTTTCAGTAACATTGTGCTCTTGTTTAGAAGAACAACTTTGGATATCTCAGAGCAACGGTGACTATTATAGCCCACATACCTACTACTTGAAATATTTGGGTACCTATGAAATACATTGGAAGTTACATGCATCATAAATCTCTAAAAAGCATAAATTTTGAAGTTACCTTTGTATCTTCAAGAAACGTATATATATATATCACTTATATATATCAAGCATTTAGAGTTATCTACAAAAATATTAGCACATCAAAAAAGTAATTCAAATACCCAAGAGTAAAAATAGTGCATAAAATAGAGGAAAAATTAATGCCTTTTTATTTTCTTGTATGGATCTCACATAAATTTTGAATTTTAATATTTTCCACTAAATTTAGTAGTTCAATTATTTTTCACATTTAAAATGATAATATATGGAGGTAATAACCAAATTGAAAGCAGTATCAAGTCAAAATCAAGAATTTTCATTCTAGGATTTCCTGGTGATAAGTTATTTATTATATTTACTGAATTTCCACCATTTAGCAAAAGGCAAAGCTCTGTGGCAGCTTACAAAAAGAGATAAGTAAAACACAAATCGAATATTAGGACCAAGGATTAATCATTTCATTTATACATCAGCATTCTTTCTTTATAGAAGGATATTAAAAATGATTACCCTCTCATTTTAATCTGTTTGGTGTTGACCAGGCTTCATGAAGATGTGAAGATAATAAAAGAAAAATGTATTTCTCAAACTACCAGAAACCTAATGTATTTTGATTTGAGTTTCTGTGTTTGTTGTTAGTGTCCTTAGTTGTGACCTGTAAAGATCATTGAAGTACTTCTGAACTTGCAAATATTTGTTTCCAAAAAACTGGAATTGACTTCTCTCACTTTTCATTTTTTTTAAATCTTGTTAGAACTTGAGGCAGTGGGAGAATTTATTAATTTGTGAAATTTTGCTACAAAGTGCATTTTGATTAGTGGAATGGGAAGGGGTTGGCCTGAAATCATAGCATTTGAGCCTAAAAAGACATCAGAACACTCCACTATAATCCCTTTGTTTTATTTTACCGAGAAGAAAACAAAACACAAAGAAGCTGTGTGGTCTTTTTCTAAGTTTGCAGTGGGTCCATGGCACAGCAAGAACTCCACATCAGACCTTTTTCATCCTATGTACTCTTTACTATGCTGCACATCTTCTCCCAGCATCAGAGAAACCCTGACACTCATATCTTCTTTCCCTCTCCTTTTGTTATTTCTGGGTCTCGTGATTTTCATGATGGTAGGAGGGCAAACTAGTAAGGTGAGGCATCTCATAGTATGAGATGAGTGTGAGGAGGAGGGACCAGCACACTCTCGCTTCTCACTGGCTCACAGGCATGGAGCTTACACCTGTGGTCATGACCAGGATCTGTTGTCTGAGGATGACCAGTCTCCAGCCATGAGACCTTCCTTGGGTTTAGAATCTGGGTAGGGGCACTTGGTAGATCACCTAAGCCTAGACTAAATGTCAGCCTGCTGGGGGTGAGGGAGCTTTGAAATAAAACAGTATTTTAGTGGACTTGTGTCACTGGAAAATTATTGGTGATCTGAAACTGTAGCACATTTTAAAAATCAATAGTCAACTCCATGGCAGGAACCATGTTCTTGCCTAAAATTAGTTTTCTATCTTCACTCTATGATCTGTGACATTTTCATTTATAAGGAGTGCTAATGGAGATGCTGGTCATATTACATGGATGTCTAAAGGTGGTTTGGGGAAGAAAAACAATGACTGAGTTAGCTCACTTCTATTTTTTTTTTTTAAGAGTTTATTTGAGAGAGTGAGCGAGTGAGAGAGAGAATGAGCAGGGGGAGGAGCAGAGGGAGAGCGAAGAGCAGAGGGAGAGCGAGGAGCAGACTCCCCGCTGAGCAGGGAGCTGGATGGTGGACTTCAGGATCATGACCTAAGCTGAAGGCGGATGCTTAACTGACAGCCACTCAGGCATCCTGAGTTAGCACACTTCTATACAACACACCCTTTACATTATTGGGGGTCTCCGATCTCTTTGCAAATTGTGAGACCCCTGTCTAGCAAAAGACACATGCACATTTGCATGAATGTTTTTAGCAAGGTTGAGGATGTTCCCAGACTGTCCTCTTATCCTCCTGGATCCCGTCATGGAGCATTAAAGCACATAGGCTTTGTGCACAAATAAAGAATTCAGTGTTGGGTATAGAGATAAATATCAGCTCTTAAATGAACTGACTGTAAATATGGGAGAGACATCCCATTTGAAGGCACTCTGCTAATGATTTTGAGGAGCCACGGTATGTGCTGTGTCAGTGAGCCTAACATTCTTTGCTGTGATGACCCTCATACCTTGGAGGTCACAGCTGCAGGAGGCTCTGACTCTCCCTCCATCAAAATGTCACAGCAGCTTTTCTGACCAGCAGGAATAGGCTAGGTTGTGGTGATAGCATGGGAGAAGAAAGGCTGGAGGAAGGAGAGAGGGATTTATTAAGGAGAACAAAGATTGATGATGGGGCAGGTCAGATACCAGCTGGGAAGGAATGTGCATGGAACCCCTGGGGCTTGGCCAACTGTTTAGGGCCTGGAGTCTCTAGCTCAGCCCATATTATATTTTCTGTGTCTTGTGAAAGTCTTTTCCAGAGTGGGCTATGTTTTCTGAGGGTATGCAGGGCCTCTGGGTTTCCTCAATCCTTCCAGCTTCCTAAGACCCAGACTGTCGTCTTGGGGTAAATTCTGTGTATAAACGCTCTGCCTTGAATGGAGAACATGACCTGTATTGATAGGAGAGCTAAAGGATTATGGAACTTGAAATAGTTTCATTTGTTTGCACATTATCATAAGGATATTTGTGAGACTTAGTCTCATGTCTACAATGGGTAATTTTGTTGCATATCTGAAATCAGATGTTACATATACCGTATTTTTTGTCTTAGTTTTTCAGGTTTATTGTTGTTGGCTGTAGCATTCTTGTTTTGTAAACTGTGGTTTATTACCTAATTATTCCTTCACTTTCCTATTGTGCTTTCTACAGCAATTTGTAGAAATAGTTGTGGAGATGGATTTTGTTCCCGTCCTAACATGTGTACTTGTTCCAGCGGCCAGATATCACCGACCTGTGGATCAAAATCAAGTATGTTTCTTAGATGTGACCTTACTTACTGCATTGTTCTGAAGCTTTTGAATAAATACCAAATGTCCTTTTCCACAAGGATACACATCGATGATTATTTTCTTCATTAACTAAATCTGTATTTACTTGGAAGTAAAAATCTTGAGTGGCTTAATTGTTGCCACCAACAACTAAAGGGGAAAAGGTAATGATATTTTATTAAGCAGAATGGTTTAATTCTGGTCCAGAAACTATGCGTCTATGCAGTGAAAGTACCTGGATTCAGCAGAAAAGAAAGTCTTTGTGAATAAGGGCTGTAATGTACTGGGTTTTTACTCTGTGCCAGATACTGTTTTGTTTTTGACTATAGCATTTTATTTAATCTTCACATGAAAACTGTGAGGTACTGTTATTATCCCATTTTACAGAGAAAGGAGTTTGGCACATGTGAAGTAACTAAGTGGCCCAGGGTAGATTTGAATCCATGTATTCTGATGACAAACCCTGTAGGCCCCAACCCTAGGCTCTATTTATTGCCTTTGCATAATCCTGAAGTTCATGTCCTGTTTCGTGGGTGAACTAAAGGAGAAAGATAAGAGGATTGGGAGGACAACAAATACTATATACTGACCAGATGCTTAACATACGTTAACTCACTTTGCTTTACACGTATTAACTCTCAGCAACCCTATAAGATCACAAGAGTGGGCTAGAATTGTGTTATTCCTGACCCAGTTCAGGATTGTCAGGTCCTCAAAATTAGTCTTTTAGGCCAGTGTTTAAGATAATATTATAACAAGGTGGAAGCAGATTCTGTTTATTTCATTGTTCAGTAACTAAATAAAATTTTAAATCTGCCTCAAGCCAGAGTGACATTGTTTTATTTTTAACATTTATCTCTCCAAATTTTCTCACAGAAGAGGTAGTAGAGAATGTGTCTGACTCAGAAACTGAAGATTCAAGATTTATATGACCAATGTCATTGTCTTCTGATGAAACTTATGTGTAAAAACTTCCAGTTTCATTTTCTTTGAAGATAATCTGTCATTTTCTCAGCCTTTCAAAGTTCTTAACAATTCGTCCAGGCTTTCTTGACCACCCTGATTAGCTGATTTCCTCCCGTGCTTTCAGGAGCCTTCCTGGTCTGACTACCTGGAAGATATTCTTGCCCATATTTTCATTAACCTGTTGTCTTAGTTTACTCATAACTGCCGTCAGAAAAAAAAAAAAAATTCCTGCAGAAATTTTGTAGCTCAACTTCTTAATCCTCTGCCTGGGCAGCTAAACATTCACTTGTTCAACCCTCAGTTTATGGTGTATAATTTCATAGGGAATCCATGAATTTCAATGGCCTTGAGTAGTATTCCCTTTTCATCAGGAATGTTTCTCTCTTTTCCAGTCCATCCTGCTCCACTCCCCCAAGGCATTTAGCACCATTATTTACCCTCTTTATGAAATGCTCTTTTCCCTTCGCTTGTGCAGTGTCAGTGGCTACAGTATTCCTTTTCTTTATTATTATTTTTTAGTCTCCTATCTGCATCTTCTACATCAGACTTCCACTCAGGGTTTGGCATTCTCAACAGTTGGGCCTCCCTGGGTGAACTTATTTGCATACATGCCTTCAAGTACTACCAGTATGTTGCTAACTCATAGTAATTGTCTCCAGAATAGATCCCTCCCTTGAGTCTCTTATTCACGGGTTCCATTTCCTATTCCACCTCTCCACTTGAATGCATAGTAAATGTCTGAAACTCAGTAGCAGGAAATTTGATTCATTGTTGCCCATAGTCTACTTCAGTTTCTCTTGATTCAGCAAGTGCCACTGCCGGTCAACCCAGTGCCTAAGCAACTGTTTCTCTTTCTCTTTAGTTTCTCCCACCTTCTCTCATGTCGACTCTTTTAACAAGACCTGTGGGTTCTGTTGGAAAACATCTCAAATACATCCTCTCCTTTCTATCACCACTGTGGTTCAGCTCCCCTCATCTCTTCCCCAGACTATTGCAGTAACCTCCCAATGGCTCTCTGGCTTCCCCTCTTGCCCTCTTCAGATCTGTTTTCTGGAGAGCAGCTAGCAGAATCCTTTAAAAATGCAAATTGCATCATTTTACTCTCTTACTTAAATCTTTTAATGACTTCTTTTACATTTGGGATATATTGCCAAAGCTTCCATGGCCTGGGAGACCTTGCATTTTCTGGCTGGCCTCAGGATGCCTCTCTAAGATCTTTTCTTCCCAGCCTGACTCTATAATCACATAACTCTTTCAGTTCTTCAAATAGAGGAAACTTTCTACCATCCTAGGGTCTTTCGATTTGCTGGTTCCTCTCCCTGTGAGGTTCCTCTCTGGTACTTCTGATGTCTGGCTCCTCTTCCTTCAGAACTCTCCCTAAGTGTCACATCAGAACAGTCTTGTCTCCCTCCTGTCTAGGTTCCTCCTTGGCTCCAGGCTATTCTCCTTTACAACACAGTTTCCTTTGGAGAATTTGTCACAATGTATAATGACATTGTAATGTTTGTTTCTAGTGTTTTGTCTCTCTCTCTATGGGACTGTTAGCTCCACCAGGGTAGATACTGAATCTAGCTTTATAGCAGGGAGCTGAGCCCGTAGGGCAGACACTCAGCCCCTGCATCCCGAATGGATACACAAGTGCCTCCCACCTCCTAGAAACTACGTTACCAGTCACCACATAACTGATTTTTTTCAACACTGAAAGTGTAATATATTTTAAATGCCTACCAAATAACGTTGTAACAGGTAAGCTCACATGTGCACTTACACAAATAAGTATATATGTGGGTCATAACATTTCTGTAGAATTTATTTGTCATTGAATTGGAGATTTAGTATAGTTTTATAACTCACAGATACTAAAATTTCAGTGATTGATATTTTTATATTTTTTGTTGTTATTGCAGTCCAACAGTGCAATGTTAGGTGCATGAATGGAGGAACCTGTGCGGATGACCATTGCCAGTGCCAGAAGGGATATATCGGAACTTACTGTGGACAACGTAAGGAACATTGGGGTAGACTTCACTTACTAGAAATTATTTGATTTAGTGGGTATTTCATAGTAAGTCAAAATGGAAGGACCTGTAAAGCCTATGATCATTAAAAAAATAACTTTATGCAGTAAGCCATACCTTACAACTAAATTTTGTCATAGGAGTTTTTTTTTTCTTTTGAGATGTTTGGGTTTTAGAGTGTTGATGTTGAATACCACTAATACTTCCTCAGATTTGACACATACCACTAGTTAATATTGACTTGCTTTTTTAAAAAAATCTTGCTCCATAAAACATGAATACCTTCCTGAAGACATGGTTAAGATTGTTGTGATTTCACTCTCTTTAGGCTATCCCAAAATTAACTCGAGGAGAGCCAATCTTATAAATTGTCTTTTGCTCATATGTATTTAATTATGTAATGGAATAGTGCAGGGCTCTGTAATGTTTTTTAAAAAATCCTATTTAGTTGTGAAAGAGGGAACTTTACTCCAGTAAAGGTCTTCTCTTCACTTACTAGAGAATATTCTGTACTAATTAAGAAATAACTTTTTAACAAGGATGTGGGGATGGTAGCTCTTGGATTATGACATATCACTGGAGAACACTGGAGGTTTGTTTTTCCCAAATTTTGGGACCCTTTAAGAATCCTCGTATTTTTAAGTGTGAATGAATAGAAGGACATGACATTAAAGAGCGTTGAATCATAAATAGTAACAAAGTTCCTTTTCATTTCATTTGGATTGCATTGGAGGCAGGGTCTAGATTCACTGCTAATCTTCGGGGTCTCCCTAAAAATTTCTTGTCAACCTTTTTAACATAGAAAGATGAAGTAGTCGGTGTACAAGAATATTTACCTTGCTTTAAGCTAATCTTATTTTTGTTGGAATTTTAAAAACTTAAAAAAATGTTTTCAATATGCATAAAGCATAAAATTAACTATTTTAACCATTTTATGTGTACAGTACACATTTTAAGTGGCATTAAGTACATTCACATTGTTGTGTAATCATCACTCCCGTCCATCTCCAGAACTTTTTTTGAGTTGCAAAGCTGAAACTCTCTGCCCTGTAAACACTGACTCCCCATTTCTCCCTTACCCCATCTCTTGGCAACCATCATTCTACTTTCTTTCTCTATGAATATGACTACTCTAGCTACCTCAGATAGGTGGAATCATACCGTATATGTCCTTTTGAGATGAGGTTTTTTTTTTTAATTTAGCATCACGTGTTCATGGCTCATCCACGTTAGAGCACATATTAGAATTTCCTTCCTTTTTAAAGGTGAATAATATTCCATTTTGTGTACATACCATATTTGTTTTTATCTGTTTGTCCATGAATGGACATTTGAGGTGTTGCGACCTTTTGGCTGTTGTGAATATGGATCCATTTGAGTCCCTGCTTTCAGTTCTTTTGAGTACCACACCCAGAAGTACAGTTGCTGGATCATCTGCTAAATCTGTTTTTAATGTCAAGAGCTGCCTTACTGCTTTCCTTAGTAGCTGCACCATTTTACATTCCCACCAGCAGCGTACACGGGTTCTAAGTTCTCCACATTCTCACCAACGCTTATTTCAGTTTTGGTTTTTGGTTTTTGTGTGTGTGAGTGAGATAGCCATCCCAATGGCTGTGAAGTGGTATCTTCTTGGGGTTGTTGTTCATAGTAAGAGTGCCTTCCAGTTAGGGTAATATAGCTTTCCACTTATGAATGCTGTGAAGTTATCTTTTAAAGTAATTGCAAATAAGTAGGTGAATCAATTTGAAGAAAATTACTTTGTTCAGGTCAGGAGTCAGCCACCTTTTTCTATTAAGGCCAGATAATATTTTGGACTTTGTGGTCTCTGTCACAACTACTCAGCTCTTCTATTACAGTGCAAAAGTGACCATAAACCATATATAAGTGAAGGAACTTGGCTGTCTTTCAGCAGGGCTTTATTTTGGGGCACCAAAGTTTGAATTTTATACCATTTCCATGTGTCACAAAAATATTGCTCTTTTGATTTTCCAACCAAAGAAAAAAGTGAAAACCGTTCTTAACTCATGGGCAATACAAAGGTGGTGGGCGAGATCTGACCTGTGGACTGTAGTTTACAGACCCCTGTGTAGGTAGCTTTCAGGTATGGGTACAGCTGTTAAGGTAATCTGAGACTGACAAGTGCAGGAAGTGGAGCGTTAAGGAATTTGAGAAAATACACTGCATTGAGGCCAGTTTTCTTGCAGGAATAGGAGATGCCAATGTAATAACTGTTTTGGGCTAGGGTTAGCCAGGAAAGAGCGGGAAAGAGCTGGACAATAGTGTAACAGAAATTGTAGCAAACTTTCTTTTTTTCATGTATGATTTTTTTACTATATTTTCTTCAAATATTTAGGTATAAATTTTATACAATGGACTTGAGCTTATAATCACTAAAAAAAAAAAAAAAACAATGTGAACACAATATTTATAAGGAGGCGGATTTATACCCTTTTTATACCTACACAGAAGTGTTAGGAGATCTAATTGTCATCCTCTTGCGAGAGAAGAGACACAATTATCCTTCCTGAAACTCAGCCTTTTGTTCTGTAGGGGAGGAAAATCGTAATTACGTTAGAATTAACAGTGGAAGAACCTTACCTCAACTGATCTTTCAAAGCATTTGTTCCAATCTATCATGAAACTAGCCACTTTCAGTCTCAGTTCAGCTGTTGTATATGTTTGGGGCATATCTGTGTGTGTCTGTATTTTCTGAAGATCTGCAGAAAGAGTTCTAGCTAGTATGTACTTTCCCTGCTTTTTGCTCAGAAATGGAAAGTAAAGGGATGGAAAGTAGTTTCCCTGCCTGGAGAAGGTGTTTTTATGTTCTTCTGCCCTGTGCCAAACCATACCGATGCCCCCATACTTTTCAGTCAGAGGAAAGGGAAAAGCACTGGGTCAGAAGAGCAGCATATATGAAAATTTATTCACTGAATATCTCATGAGACAAAACTGTCATTGCCCAACATTTAGTCAGGGTTAATAGAACATATGGTGGAAGAAAATCATGCAACCAGTAAAATCCATTCACTGCAAATACGACAGGGCAAGGTATGACACCTCCTACACATCAGCTCAAGACCTGGTGTAAGGAAGACACTTGCTAAGTTGTACGACACAGAGATGGCATTATAGTACTGAGCGTAGGGAAGCAGGTGTAACAATTCTCAGCTTGTGAATCCAGAAAAGTCCTGGAAATACATTTGCTAAAATGAGGATTATAAAAACATTTAAACTGCTTAGCTCCCTTCCCAGAAATGTGGAAAGCATTCCTTAGAAAGCACTCTTTCATTTCATTCAGCAGTGTTTACTGAGTCACTCCTGTGAGCCCCATGCTGTGCAGGGTGTTGGGAGCGTATTGGTGAGCAAACAAGATGACCTTAAGGTTCCATTTTAGGAGTGGGAAAAGTGTTCTGAACAGGGAAAAGCAGATTCACAGGACCTGTGGTGGGAACAGACTTCACATGTTTTGTAGATAGTAAGAAAACCCATGTGCCTAAAGAGAGGAGAGGAGATAATGGTGGGAGATGAGTTCAGAGATGGTGGTGAACGGCCTTACCCACCAAGGAAAGAAATTGGGACTCTTAAGTATCATGTGGAGCCATTGACGTAGTTTGAGCAGTGGAGTGATATGATCTGATTAACTTAAAAAAATTAATCACTGTGGCTGCTGCTGTGTTATTGAAAGGGTGAGAGGGAACATAAACGGCGAGTTAACTTCTGCAGTGGTGATGGTGCATGGGGCTGGCATAACTGAGGATGTGGCAAGTGCTTGTCTTGGACCTGTATTTGGAGGTAGAATCTATGGAAGGAAATGTGTGCTGATGGAGGAGTGTGCTGGGGAGAAAAACAGAAAGACTCATGATGACAACTGGAGGATTTGCGTGGAGCTCCAGAGTGAATGGTCATGTCATTTCCTGAAGTGGGAGTGACTGAGGGGGGAGTGGGTTGGGCAGAGCTGTGAACACGGGATGGCAAGAGTTTTGTGTTGGACTTGGTAGTTTAAAAAGTCTGTTAGACTTCCAGTTGGAAAGATGTATGAGCTAAGATCTTCGGAGAGAGCTGAGGGAAATAGGAACTTGGGAGCGTGTAGACTGAATTTTTATATAGATAATAAGCCTGGATGAAGATCACTGGGAAGTTGCTATGAAGAGTACGTAGCCTGTGTTTTTCCCCCATTGCCTTTTGCTTTATCCCACACCAGGTGTAAGCATTTCTTTCTTCTTGGGTGGTCAGCCTTCTTTCCGTGGTGGAAATTTAGGCATATTCATGTTTCTTTCCAACTCTGGTTAAAATGTAAATATCCATTTCTGTTATGTTTTGTTGCAAGAAAAACTACTTCATAAAATAACTTTCATCATAACTCATTCTTAGAAGGAAAATTACCTCCTTTATTTATTTTTTTATTCTACTTTTATATGCATTGTCCACTTTTGGCTGTTGCTCCTCAGTGTAAACTTTGGACGATGTAGTAATAAGACGATGTCTTATTTTCATACAAATACTCTGTAGAATAAAAGAGAAGGAGAATTAAAGTTGGTAAAACACTTTTAATGTGTAGCCACCATGCACTTTGTTTTATACATCATTTTATTTAATCCTCAAGCCCCTCGCAGGTAGGATATTTCAACTCGATTTTCAGCAAGGGAGCTGAGAATCAGGAAGATGACATGATCACGATGTGCTGGGAACAATAGAACTCCTTGTCTGTTCACTCTGACTTTCTGCTTTGCAAAATAGTGGGAAAAGGGCTGCAAAACTTTGACATATTACAGGATTTTTGTTTTTTAGTGTCTGTGGTGGACCAAATTCTACAGTAGATGATGGGGATGCAAAGGCAAGCAAACTCTGGTCTCTGTCCTGGAAGAGTTAACTGTCAGGCAGGAACTAGAAATAAAAGCAAATGGCTCTATCAGTGGGTCTCATCATTTTTGTTTATGGGAGCTCTTTACATTTTTTTTTTTAATTATTGAGGATCCTGAAGATCTTTTGTTTAAGTGGGCTATGTCTGCTGATATTTACCATATTAAAAATTAGAATAGAGAAATTTTTTAATATTTAAATCATTTAAAATAATAAAACCTTGTTGTATGTTTACATAATATTTTACAAACATTAACTATATTTCCTATTAAAAAAAAAAGCAATGAGTAGAGACATTGTCAGTCTAACCTAGACAGATTAGACTAAGTTTCATCTGTACCGGACAGGCTCTTCAGGAGACATTTAAGGATTATGTAGCTAGCCCTCTTCTCCTGCCTGGGATTTGGAAGTCTGTTTAGGAAAACCCTGAGAGAAGCCCTTTCTCCATTTAACCCAGGGATGCATCCTGAATGTCAATCCTGAATGCTTTTTCCCAATTGTGTGTTAAAGGCTAGCACGGGTCTCATGAGCAAACCCGTCAGGGAAAGTGCCTTCCATTTCTATTTCTTACAGTTTGATGATATTTAAAGCACATTTCTCACATCATAATTAATTACATTAGATAAGGGCTACCTCTCTGCAGTATGTGTTTTTAGCATTTGAAATGTTCAAGTGCTGGCCATTGTTTCTATGGAGTTCCACACCACTGAGAGTTCTCTGACAGGTTTTTGTTTTCTTCCACATTCCTGTCCACCCCCATCTTTCTCACGCTTCTCATGACCTTTATTTCCTTTCCTTTATCCTCTGTATTTGTTCATCCAATTTATTGCTCGGCCTATATTTCAAGACAGGGATGAGTTCAAGTGTGTGCAGCGCTCAGCTTGGCACAAGTGAAGAAGCAGAAAGGTGTGATTCTTCCAGAGATGCACTTGTGCGAACGTACATAGAATCCTTCCTGCTTTTGAGCAAAGCCCGATTCAAAGAATTTTAAAGCCTCTGGCTTAGTGGTGCTTTAAAATAAAGAAATCTTTGTTTCAAAGTATGTTTTCATTTTGTACGGTTAGCGGAACAGAAGCCACTTGGAAGCATTCTGAATGAAAATAGGTAATCCAGCTCAGTATTCCTGGTAAGGAGATGGCCGCACTGTGGCATTTTTAGATACCGGTTTATTTATTGAGCTTCCCTTTTTTGGTACGTGCTCATTTGAAGTGCACATAGATGTGCTTTGCCCCCTCACTTGACTTTAATGTTTTAAGCTCTGTTTTTTGGGCACAAGTCATAGAATATAATCCTCTTCATCTGTGAGGACAGTGTTGATGTTCAACAAGGTGGGTGGGTTGATAGACAAGCTCTTAGTACCAGTATTTTCTTTTGGAGAAGGCATGATTCTTGGATTCAACTGCCATCAGGAGAGTTTGTAGGAATAGTGATTTTTCAGGAAATGTGTGGAATGGTCTTTACAGAGTGGTCTTCTCTTTGTGGTCCTGGCTGCTAAGAGTGGGGCAGTGAGGGAGGGGAGCCGCTCAGGGTCAGTTCTGGCTCGCTGGGGCCCACAGAGCCTGAACTGAATTCTGGTCTCCCTGGTGACAAGTGGAAAGAGTGAAACAGTGTAGGCTATGTGTGTTCATCCTAAAAATTTTGGATTTGGGGTTAATTTTTTAATAATATTTACTGATACCGTGAGGTTTTCCTTCTTTTATATCCTGTACATACTCTGTACACATTAGTAATTTCTCTTAATATTTCACTACTGAATTGACAGTATTTCCCCCTCCACTATTCATGTTAGTTTTTTTCTTATTTACCCACCCGTCTTTTTTCTTGGGGGAGTGTGTGCTTTTTTTTATTCTCTGATTTTTCCTTCTTTTTATTGCCATATCCTCTTTATTTTTCCATATCACATTCCCACTTTTTTTCCTGTCTCTTTGCTACCTATTGTCTGCCCCCTTTTTCCTACATTTCCCCATATTTTAATTTCTTACCTGCAAAAATTGATTATGGGGGTAATAGAAGTAAAATTGCAGATTGAATAGTTACATTCTGACAATATGAGCATTTGAGCCAGCCAATCCTTGTGATTTTGTTTAAAAGAAAAAAAAACACTTTTACCAGATGTGTGCCTAACATTGTGATTTACATGAATTGTGCAGGCTTTTGTCTCAATATACATTATATGTACTTATTTAAATGCGTTATGTAATCTGTAGATTGTGTTCGAGAGGTAAGATCCATTGTGGACTGGATCTCCATGCTACATTGTACAGATGACCTTTGAACAGCACAGGGCTTAGGGGTGCTAGCCCTCCATGCGGTTGAATATCTGTGTATAATTTTTGAATCCCCAGAATCCTAGCTACTAATAGTTGTTTGGAAGCCTTACTGATAACATAAACAGTAGATTAACACATTTTTTTATGTTATATGTATTATATACTGTGTTCTTAAAGTAAGCTAGAGAAAAGAAAATGTGATTAAGGAAATCCTAAGAAAGAGAAAATGCATTTACAGCACTGTACTGTATTTACCGAAAAGAATCTGCTTATGAGTGGACCAGCACAGTTCAAACCTGTGTTGTTCAGTGGTCACCTGTACTTGGAGATTTACTATATAATGAGCTTCTTGCTGTGTTTGTGTGCAGCTGTCTGCGAAAACGGGTGTCAGAATGGTGGACGTTGTATTGGACCTAACCGCTGTGCTTGTGTTTATGGATTCACTGGTCCACAGTGCGAAAGAGGTAAGAAAAGAGAAATGAGAACCTCCCTTTGGAGAGGTCTCTTTCGTTCTAAAAGCATGTGATTTTTTTGTTTTCCAATGAAAATTCTTCTAATGAAATAATATTTTTATTCGTCTTCGATGGTGGCTATAACTTGAATGGTGAAGATTACGGGACATAACTAATAACAACTGGAGAGTTTTCTCCACCCAAGTGATCTCAGTTCGGGAGGTCACTGGAAGTTCTCTTGGGCAGCAGAAAAGGAGTGGAGGAATGGATGCTCAGTAGGCATCCAGTGTTGTCTACTTTACCCATGTAAATGGTCATTCAAGCCAATATGAAACCAATTTACCATGATATGAATAGCACTTAAACTCCTGATCAGCAGACTGCTGGAAATCGCCAGTGTCAATGTGCTAAATGAACTCTTCGTGGTGTCTTGGAAGCAAGTGGATGTCAGTGGCATATCAAAGATGTTTAATATTATAAAATGTGATAAATATTTAACACTGAACCGTATGAGTAAAAGTAAGGTTAAACTAAAAGCGGTATTACATAATTACTCATAATGACATACATCCTCAATTTATTTTCCCAGGGCTTGTCATAGCATCTAAACTTGTAGAGTGCTTTCTTTGTTGCAGAACATTAGAGTGTATGAAGCTGTTGAAATATTAAAGATTGAATTGAAATATTCAGATTTTTTGAATTGAAATATTACAGATAAGTAGTGGTGCTGGTTTATGTATGCAGAGGTTTTAAATTGCAAAGAAACCTTGTATTTAAAAAATTAGACTCATTACCCTGACAAAAATTTCATCTTAGTATTTGGGTTAAATTTTGAGAAGAAATTGAGGAATTAGAATTCTACAGTAAAGTTTGAAAAGTAAAATGTGTGAAGCCTTTTAACATACACTGCTATGTGTATATGCCTCATGATATTTATATTATTCATAAGGTAATTGAGATTTCTTAGGACTGAAATATATTCCACAAATGACAGAGTTTATGTTTATACTTAGGGCAAATTTAAATGTCTTTCCTAGATGCTTTTATTTTGGGAAGAAAAATTAATCATGAAATGTTAGCATAAAAAGGTAAGTTGTTAAGAATGGAGTAACACAAATTTCCTACATAATATTAAGTTTATTTAAATACTACAGAATGCAAAATATTTTAGTTTAAAATTTCAAACATAATTATAATTGGTGGAGATGATGTTCATTTTTCTGAAAGTCACGTGACCTTTGTAGTTCTCTCATCTGAAGCCGATTTCAAGGTCAATTCATAATTGGCAAAGGAATTGGGCAGTTTCAAGTCAGAGGCTTCCAGGCATTGCATCATCATTCTTCAACAGTTATCCATTCATTAGATTTGTTACTCTTTACTACATTTATGGGAATCCAATAAAGACATACATATATCTTACATGTACAGTAGCATGTTTTCAGAAGAAATTAAAAATTAATTAATGAATTGGCCTGAAGGATATTTTTTAAAACATGGGTTTGTTTCTTAAAAATCTTTTTAATTACTACCTTAAAACTTTTTTTTCATCCAAAGTTAATAATTTTCATTCCTGTATTGCCAATATGAACTTTCACACTTTTAGAAGATATTTTCAGTGGAATATTTTAGTGTGTAATAGCTAATCCCTGTAAAAGTAGAGATCATACTTTTTCTTAAAAAACATTGTCGACACAGATACACAAGGAATAATTCATTTATGTTGAGCTTAGTGAATAGGCTCACATGCCCTGTTAACATTGCAAGTTCGTATTGTGTTTTTCAGTTACCAAGTTTCAAATGTATGTTCTTTGTTCTCTTAAAAAAAAAAAATTGTAAAATGAGGGATGTTTTTCCTCCTTAATATAGGACACATATAATTTTCTTTTAAATTGGCCTCTGGGGATCAGTTATACGATAAAACAGGGCTGCTTTTCCAGCTATCTAGGCTTCTGGCAGACTGGTTTCCGGACTGGAGACAGAGACTGAGTGGTAACTGAGTGGCTAGCATGATTACGGTATTTAACTTGAGTCTTGGTGCTCGGTAAGCTGAACCTCTTTGGAGTTCTCTTCTCACTTATGCTGCTATGTACAATGACCTTTTATACTTAGCATTAAAGAAAGAGTTCTTATGGTCACTGCTAATGTAGAAGGCAGACAACCCAGCTGTGTCCAAGGCACATGTGCAGACTCAGCTCTTGGCTTCTCTCTCTGTATACGTGGCATTTGAAAAAAATATAAATATTGTACTTAATATTTACCTGAGAATACAGAGAAATGGAATTAACATCATATATCAAGACCTGGTGCTTTTCCCCCCCAAACACTTAAAATGTACCTTATTATTTATCAGTAGAAATTTGGAGGGGACGTGGTGGGCAGGCAAGAAATGGATTTACCTAAGGTATTTCTGGACAAAATACTGTGATAACTTGATCACAAATGCAGCCAGCTTAAAGTCCCTATTTCAGCTTCTTTGACTTTGATTGTTGAAATCTTGAATTTTCCTTCAGGCTTATGTAAGGACCATGTGTTAGGAATAGATCCTAGACTCTTAAATTATCCATAAATTATTATTACACACTTTTTATCATTTAAACATGACTTTCTTTTAGAAAATGCATAAACTTGGTGAAATTTCAAATATCCTTGTATTTAGTGACATTTCCTATGTACATTTTTCAGTAAATGGTACCTTAAAAAGGAGGATTGGAGATTAACTTTTTAATCTACTGACATTTTTAAGAAAAATTCCATTTGTGAATCTGAAGCTACTTTAAAAAAGGTGAGATCAAATGTGAGAGTCTGTGAAATATAAACTTTCGAGCCTTTGTGTAAAATGAAACATGGATGGATTTCTCTTCAGGATAAGTTTCGTAAAATCATCCAGTTGTAGAACCTTATGTATGATCTCATTGTCTAAAAGCCTTTTGGAGGAGTCACTCATCCTCTGCTTGAATAGCTCCAGTCATAGGGTTCTCACTCACTCAACCCAGTTGTGAAGCAGGGTTTCATGGTCAGAATCCTGATTGTTCAAATGCTGTATTATTATGGTTCTGCCTAAGCTAGGCATTTAGCAGATGGATAGCCCCATCCCTTATAGTCCATTTCAGTGGACATGATGATGGCAACTTCTCTGAAAGGAGGCACTCATAGTCTTACCCCTCAGGTTTGCATATGGGCAACTTGTAGTCTAATTATAAGCTCTTGAGTTATTCTGTATATTTTTGTTTATCCACCCACATTTCAGGAAGTAAAGTAACTGGGACAGCTGTTCAGCCTACTCAGACCATATCTAGATTCTCCAAATACGAGAGTGGAAGCAGGCAAACTAGGGTTTTCCTGAATTCTGGGAATTAGGTAGACCAGACCTGAGTGTGTTCAGAAACAAATGACGCATGTATTAATTAACTAATTCCATGGTCTTGGAATTTTTTTATAAAGTACGCATAGTGAGTTTGTTTAGCCTATGAAGTAACAGCAAATTAGTGTGACCAAGAGTACAGGGGAGCACGGGGAGAGAATAAGCTGGTATATTATGCAGGATTCTATACACAATGGATTTGATGCTTCCAAGAAATGTATAAGCAGTCCTCTTCAGAAAAAAAATCCTTCCATTGTAATATTTTTATCCGAAAGAAACACTTTTATTATAAAATAATTTCAAAAATAGGATAAAAATATGCAATTATTCATAATTCCTCCAATCAGAATTACTTTATAAAATTTTGAGGGGTATGCTTTGAATCCTTTTTTCTACTACACATATATTGCTTATGAAGATTGAGATCTTTCCATTCTTACTGGAATCCACCCTTCTGTAACGTGAAATCTGCTTGTATCCTGCTCCTCGTTTGTGTTATGAAATACATTATGTTATAGATTGAAATAGTTGTGTTGCATATTGTAACAGTGAGGGCTAGGCATCTACATTCTCTACAATCATGCCATGTTTGTAAAGTTTTTTTCTTGGTGTCGTAGATGAGGGAACTTTGCCCAGGTGAAGCTTATGGTAGCATTGGGAAGTATAAGGACAAAAAGAGGATATCAGACAATCTAATTTAAAACCTTTAACTCAATTACTGTGATAGCTGTCTGCCTGCCATAATTATATTTCTCTATTAGTTGACATTTAGGGTCATTTCCAGATTTTCTTTTTTGTTTCGTTGGCTTATTTGTATTTTAGCAATGCCATGATAAGAATCTGTGTAGATAAATCTGTAACCTCAATTTTATTCTTAGAAATGCAACTGCTGAGTTGTTGAGTATGTGAAAACTTAAAGCTTTTGATCTGTTTATTTCCCTCTAAAAAGGCTTTTTATGATTTATTCCTTTGGTATTATTTGTAGAAAGTCTTTCTTTATTCCCAATTCTTAAAAATATCTACAGTTTCCCCCCTAGTGCTATGGAGATTTTCTTTTTGCTTTTTTAACTGTAAGTTAGGTTATATAGGAGGGTAATTTTATTTTTAAATGAAGTAAATTCATTTATGAATATTAATTTTCATGTATATTTTGAGTGCTTATTAAGTGTTAGGCTAGGTAGTTGGAGCTCAAACTACAAAGACAAATGGTATAAACTCTGTTAATGAAAAACTAAAGAACAGTAGTGGTCATCTACTTAAACATTAAAAAGGAATATAATATGCAAATAATATAATAAGAGTAAGGGACGACTTTATTTGAGGGCTCAGGAATGCTTCCTGGATAACTGAGAATTAGAAATGTCTTCCTGCAGGTAATCTGAATGAAAAAAAATATAACTCATTATAATGAGAAAAAGCAGTTTTGGCCTAATTCCTGTATTGATATTACAAGAAACATCATGGTTGACTTTTATGCTAAATAATATTATTTAAACTCCACACTTAAGTACCATTTACCACAATCACTGAGCTGAACTTGTTTGATTGAAATAAAATGTCTGCCTTTCTCTTGCACTCTGAAGATTTAGGAAGAAAGAAATTAGAAGGAACAGAGAGAGAATGTTACCAACTACAGATGTCAAACTCACGTGCGCCCCCCCCCCACATTTCTGCACTCATTAGACTGTTAAGAACATTTTATAACCTCGCACTCTCTAAGCTAAACTTAGCCTTAAATGGGCATCAGAGAAATACCAAAAGATCTGTGGGAACTTTACTTTTTGGCACTAGCTCAGATGACATCCTTATCGTGAATGCCATTAAGAACACAAGGGAAGGAAAACGAGAGCAAAAAAGCAGACAGTGGGAAGTAGAAGGGAAGGGAGAGAAGAAAGAAAGAAAGGATGAGGGAAAAGGAAGGTGTCATGCTGAGACTAGGAGTGGAGACACTTGGTTCTAGAAAGGAAAGGTCTGCATTGGAGAGATAGTCAATGATTGATCTGATCTGAGAGAAGCCGGAGTTCCCGCTTCTCAATCCTTGCTTTAAACCTCTGCTGTTTAGATGTGTGCAGTAAGATCCAATGTGTTGGCAGCCTGTTAGACTTCAGTGCTTTACCTTAGAAACTCCTTTGAATTAAAGCAGTGAGCATTTTCATTTTATTTTAGCTCTAAGTGCCCCTTATTTATACATTTCCTTGTTTTTTGGTTTATCTGCCTACAGGCAGGGAAGCCTGCAGTAGAACATTTAAAATATTAAAATGTTTTACGTATGTGTAATTGTGTAAATATTTTCCTCTTTTCCTATTTCAACATTAGGTTGGAAGGCCTTAGAGATTAACTGGTGTGGAACCTGGGCAGAGCTACCACAGACACACATACACATGAATTAAATATAAAGAAATGTTACGTAGTATTTAGCCAAAAATAATAATAAAATGTGCATGTGTGCTCCATACATTTGACCCTTGAACAACATAGGTTTGCACTCTGCAGCTACATTTATATGTGAGTTTTTTTCAATAAATATACTACAGTACTGTAACTGAATTTTCTCTTATGATTTTTAATAACATTTTATTTTCTCTTCGCTTACTTCATTATAAAAATGTAGTATATAATACACATAAAAATACATATTAATCAACTGTTTATATTATTCGTAAGGCTTCTGGTCAAGCAGTAGACTACTAATGGTTAAGTTTTGGGAGTCAGAAGTGATATATGGATTTTCAACTGCACGGGGGCCAGTGCCCCTTACTTCTCTGTTGTTCAAGAATCAGTTGTATTTCAAAAATCCGAAACATTATAAATTCCTAAGTGGTGCCTGCATCCAAGGGTTTTAGATAAAGGACTGTGGACCTGCAATTGCTTCATGGAATTGTTGGAAAGATTAAAAGCAGCAATGTGTTCAGCTCCTGATATATAAGAGGCAGAGCGCCTGGCACATGGGAGGCATCCTCTAAGTAATATTTAGTTGTGTTTTAAATTCACAGGGTGTAGTCAGAATCAGAACTGAATATTAAGACCTATATGATCTTGGAAATGTGATTATTCTCTCCGATCCATACAAACCATATTTTAAGAGAGGCTCACCTTCCTGGTATGAGAATTAAATGAGAGATACAGTGCCTAGCTAGGGTCTGGTATGAGAAAGTACTCAGTGAATGATAAGCTATCATGGTGGAAAACGAAAACAAGGTATGATAGGTTTTCTTGGACAAAAATCGTTTTGATGAAGGAGAGCGATAATTCCCGGATTACTGGGAGTGTATCAGATCAGGGGCCATCGGTTGTGAACAAGGTTAAGTTTCATTGTTTTAATTTCTGTAGGTTTTTTGGTGATAATACACAATAAATTGAAAGATATATTTGTCATTACCATTACTTTGCATGTTATGCGGTTGAACTTTTAGACCCTACTTATATTGTTTTGACATATTTGTGCTATAAATACCAGTGGTGCCGTCAGTAGTTACTATTTAACTGGTCTGTTTGGTCTTAGTCTCTGCCTTCACTGTACACAAGGTCTATTTCTGGGCATTTTGCAGTAGAACTGATATATGTGTAGAGATTATTTTGCTCAAGATACTTGTAATCAGTAGACTTGCATGTTGCTCAATCTAATAAAAGGAAGTTGCGGCAGGCCTTCAAACAGGTCAGAGAACGGTTCCTCTGTGAAGCTTTCCTTGACTACCACACACCCCCTGCCTCAGGTTACTTTTCAGGCAAAAATTAGGCATGCTCTCCTTTTATCTACCTGTCATGTATTCCATCCCTCTAGAATAGCTCTCTTCATCACTGTGCTGTGACTGCTTACTTACCTGGCAGTGAGCTTGTTAAGAGCAGAGATTTTTATCTGAAGTTGCCTTTGTGTTCCTTCTCCACACAGTGCATATACTGATATGCAAGGCACACCAGTTATTTGACTGGATAAGCACTGGGGTTACAAGTAGAAGAAATAGGATGAAAAAAAAGTATAGACATGGTAGAGGACCTTGAATGTTCATGGAGGCTTGTTTGTCATGGAGGCTGTAAGACACAGTGAGTGAAACAGAAGCATAGAAGATGAGGCTGGGCAAATGGCCTTGGACCTTAATGTATGAAGTTTGGAATGCCGGAGTTGAGAGGCTACCCTTTATTCAGCAGGCACTGGGTAGAGAGATTATGAAGGACTTCTGTACTAGAAAGTAGTTCTCCAGAGAGGTTACTCTGGAGTGGCAAACAAAAAGGAATGGAAGGTGAAGAAACTGTGTCAGATACACCAGCATCACTAGTCCTGGTGAGTAAATCCTAAAAGCAACATCCAGAAGGATCAAACATCCAAGAAGAAAGTTCAACAATATTTGTAAGAATACAAATATACTAAGCACTCTGTAAGTTAAAATTCACAATATATGGCATCTAAACAAATGGTATCATTCACACATTTTCTACAAATGAGCAGAAGAGTGTGATCATAATGAGAAGAAATATCAGTTTACCAAAATCAATCCTGAACCTACATGGATGTTAGAATTAGCAGACTACAAGATTAAAACTGTTATTATAAGGATATTCTGTTTGTCCATAAAGCCAGAGGAAAGACTCAAAATGTTAGAGATATGAAATCCAAATTGAATTTCTAGAGATGAAAACTGTAGTATCACAAGTGAAATATATTCTGGATGGGATTAATGGCAGGTTAGACATTGTAGATGTAAAGATAAGTGAACCTGAAGACATAGCAATGAAAATTAAAATGAAAGAGAAGGAAGTTTTAAAAATATTGGATCATATTGGCGAGCTTCCGGTGAACTGTATACATGGAATTTGAAGTTACCACAGGAGTGGGTGGAAGAAAAAACATATTTGAAGAAATAATGGCAGACATTCTCCAAGTTTGGTGAATTCTATAAAGTAACAGAACTGGGAAGATAAAGAATCCCAAACAGAAGAAACACTGAGAAAACTGTCTCAAGAGACAACATGATCAAATTGCTCGTAACTACGTAAACAGAGAAAATCTTAAAAGCGGCTGGAGAAAAAGACTCTCTTTTATACAAAGTTTAAAAAGATAAGCGTCACAAAAAATTTCTTGTCAGAAACAGTGCAAGTGAAAAGTCACTGGTACAGCATACTTAAAGTACTGAAATTTAAAAAAAAAAAAAGTCCTAGAATCCTATATCTAGGAAAATGTCTTTCAAAAACAAAGGCAGAATAAAACCTTTTTTAAATTTATAAAAGATGAAAGAATTCGTCACCAGCAGACCTGCACTTCAAGAAATGTTAATGGCAAAATAAATAAATAAATAAATAAAGGCAGTCCTTCGAGCAAAGGAAAAATACCAGATATAAATATGAATCCCTACAAAGGAATAAAGAGTATCAAAAAGGTATCTGGGTAGATATGTAAGATTTTTTTTCCTAGTATTTAAGTCTCTGAGAAGCAATTGGATGTTGAAACAAAAATAATTAAAATTTTCTGTGGAGTTCTGGCAGATGTGGTGAAATGAAAGAGCAGCACAAAGGCTGGGAGGTTCTTATACTGCCAAGTAGCATAATGTTACTTGAAGACAGGCTTTGGTAAATTAAAGATGTGTACTCTAAGCCCTAAAGCAACTACTGAAAAATATAGAATTGTACTCATAAGTCAACAAAAGGTGATAAAATGGAATAAAAAAATACTCAAAGTAGCCAAGTAAGATAAAGCAAATAAATGGACAATTAGAAAACGTAGAGTTAAATGTAACTGTATCAGTAATGGCTTAAATGTGAACAGTCTCAGCATCCAATTTAAAGGCAGAGATTGCTAGGATAAAAAACCAATATCCAATATGCTGCCTATAAGAAATCTACTTAGATTAGAAGATAATAATAGATTAAAAGCAAAAGGATGGAAAAAGAGGTATATGGCTGATACTAATCAAAAGAAAGTTTGAGTGGCTTAATTAATATCAAAGAAAGTAGATTTCAGAGCAAAGGGTAGCATCAGGCATGAAGAAGGTCATTTCATAATGATAAATCATTTAAAAGGATATTATAATTCTAAATGTTCACACACTTCATAACATGGCCTCAAAATACATAAGGTAAAAACTGATAGAACTGCAAGGAGAAATAGACAAATCTGCTATGGCTGGAGATTTCAGCACCTCTCAATAATTGAGAGAAGGAGATAGTAAAGAGACAAGACTTGAACATCACTATCAATGTACGTGATGAGTTTGACTTTTATGGAATACTCTCACACGATAGCAGAGAACTCTATACATTCTTTTCAAGTGCATGTGGAACATGTAGCAAAAGAGATCATTTTCTGAATTATAAACCAAGTTTCCATAAATTATGCAATGTGTGTTCTCACTCTATAATGGAATTAAATCAGAATTCAATAACAGATCCCTGCAAAACACATTCTGTAATTGTGTAATTCATTTCTAATACCCATGGATCAAGGAAGCAATCAAAAGGGAAATTGGAAAACATTTTGACCTGAATAAAAGTGAAAACACAATATATAAAAATTTTGGGGATGCCACAAAGGAGTACTTAGAGGGAAGCGTATGGTGCTGAGGTCTATGTTAAAAGAAGAAAGGTCTCAACTAAGTGAATTCAGCTTCTTCTTTAAAAAGTTAGAAGCAAAAGAGCAAGTTAAACCAAAAGTAAGCAGAAGAAAAATAATAAAAGTCGAAGTGAAAGAAATGAAGTACCAAAGAGAAAAAGTGAAAAAATCATTGAAATTGAAAGCTAGTTCATTGAAAAGATCAACAAATTGAAAAGTTTGTACCCACAATGATCAGGGAAAAGCAAAGGCACAAATTATCAATATCAAGAATGTTGAGAGAAGATACCACTACAGATTTCACTGATGTTAAATGGGTAATGAGACAATATAATGAAAAACTTTAAGCCAATAAAAGTAAAGTGGACAATTTCTTAAAAGACACAAATCAGAAAGCTCACTCAGGGAGAAATAAACATGAATATCTCTATGTTGATTAAAGAAATGGAGTCTTTAAAAGCCTTCTCAAAAAGAAAACTGCTGACCCAGATGGCTTCAGTGGTGAATTCTACCAAACATTTAAGAGGGCATAATGCCAATTATATGCAGACTTTTCTAGAAAACTGAACAGGAATTAAAGCTTCCCAACTCATTCTGTGAAGTTGAATTACCTTGATACCCGAACTGAAAAAGACACTTCAAGAAAAAATGACATGAAAATGTTTCTCATGATGTAAAACTTACCAGAATTTTAGCAAAGTGTATCAGCAGTACTTTGAAAACGTAATATAAGCAAGTGGTTTTTATCCCAGGATATTAAGAATCAGTGTAACTCATCATATTAACAATTTTTTCAAATCCTTTGACCATCTAAATAGCTGCAGAAAAAAATTTGACAAAATCTATTCCCCCCAACTGTCAACAAACTAGAAAATTAAAAAAAAGAACTTCTTGGTGTGATAAAAGGGCATTTCCAAAACGCCTATACCTGACATCACCCTGAATGATGAAAAGCAAAATTCTTTTACCCTAATATCAAGAACAAAGCAGGAGGAGACATTCTTACCGCTTCTTTTGAACATTGAAGTCTTTGGTTCTAGAAGGGCAATAAGACAATAAAAGTAAAAGTCATAGAGACTGGAAAGGAAGAAGTGAAACTTTTACTAGCAGATGACTTCATTGTCTATGTAGGAAATAAGTTTAGCAAGATTGCAGGACACAAGATCAACGTATGTAAGTCAGTTGTATTTCTTTACCAGTGATCAACTGATTTAAAAACAGTGCCATATACAGTACCATAAATATTATGAAGTGCTTGAGGCTTGTATACTGAAAACTATAAAACATTGTCAAGCAAAATTAATGAAGATGTAAATAAATGGAAAGATATACTATACCATGTACTATGTACATGGATTGGAAGACTCAATATTGTGGGATGCCTCTTGTCCCCATAATTATTAGGTTCAACACAATTCTGATAGAAATCACAACAATTTTGGAGAAGTTAAGAGACTGATTATAAAATTTATATGAAAATGCAAAGAACCTAGAAAAGCCAAAGCACATTCTAAAAAGAACAGGATTGGAAGACTTAAACTGCATGATTTTAAATTTATTATCAAGCTGTAGTAATCAAGAGAGTTTGGCATAAAGATGGACAAATAGAGAACCCCAAAACGTATACCCATAAATACATAGATGAACAAAGTTGCAAAGGTATTTCAGTGCAGTCTTTTTAACAAGTGGTGCTAGAATAAATGGATATCCATATGCTGCAAAAAGAATTAACTTTGATCCATATCTCTCACTAAATATAAAAATTAGGTCAAAATGAATCATAGACCTAAATGTGAAATCTAGAACAATAAAACATCTAGAAGAAAACAGAAGATCCTTATGTGGGGTAGGCACAAATCATTAGATACATCACCCAAAGAATACCACCCCCCCAAAAAAAGAGAGAAATTGATGAATTGGATTTCATCACAATTTAAAAACCTCTGGTCTTGAAAGACATTGTTAAGATAATTAAAAGTCAAACAAAAAACTGATGAAGATATTCGTTAATCATATGTCTTCTAAAGGACTTGGACGCGGGATATATAAAGAAATCTCCAAACTCAATAATAGGAAAACCAACCACCCAATTAGAAAAACAGGCAAAGATTGTGGTTACACTTCATTGCAGCAAAGACCAGTGAATGGCATATAAACTTATAAAAATAGGTTTAACATCATCAGTCATTAGGGAAACAAAAATCACAGTGAGATATTAATATTACTATGGGGAGCTTTCATACGTTGCTGGTAAGAACGTAAATGGTACAACTACTTGGAAACAGTTTGTCGGTTTCTTAAAAATTTAAACATACACGTATTATATGATTTAGCTGTTCGCTCCCAGTTATTTGCCCCAGATAAATAAATGTATGTATCCATACAAAAACTTGACTGGAGGCTCTGACTAGAGGCTCATAGCAGCTTTATTTTTAATAGCCCCCAAATGGGAAACAATCGAAATGTCTATCAACAAGTGAATGGATAAGCAAATTGTTATATATTTCTAGAATGGGATACTTCTCATTTATAAAAAGTAATGAACTATTGATAAATGCAATATTTATGAACCTCAAAATAATGCTGAAAGAAAGAAGGCACACAGAAAGATAGATACTATGATTTCATTTATATGTAATTCTAGGTAATCCAAACTGCTGTGGTAACTGAAAGGTCAGTGATTGCCTAAGGGATGGAGAGGTGTGTGGATGGGCAGGATGGAGGAATTGTAAAGAAGCAGGGGCAATTTGGGGAGGGGGTATACTCATTATTGGAGTTGTAGTGATGATTTTGTGAGTTCACTATATATAAAACATGTACCCTTTAAATACATGCAATTTATTGTATATCAGTTACACCTCAGTAAAGCCATTTTTAAAAATGGAACAGTAAAAGTAATTGTTCAAACCAATTTAGCTTTCGGTTTCAAGATAAATGCCTCTGGCCAGGTATATGTTTTTATCTGCTTGTAGAAAAATGACGTGTGTATTAAAATCCGAATTTAATACTTTTTACAAAACTAGTTGATGCTGCCCACTGATATGCAACAAGTGTATTGATATTATAATAAATATAATCCAGTCAGTTCTTCCGTGGGGAAATACAGTAGTGCTTTATGAATACTTTGCTGGAGTTAAACCCGTACTCAGTAGCAGTTAGGGAAACAGTGAGGGACACTTCCTGAGTCATTATGCTTGCACCTTTGGGAAACTTTATTTTGGGACTTTGAGAAAGCAGTTCATCACTAATCACTGTCTCCATAATCAGTATGGATGTCTCAAGGAGCCAATCAATCGTCAGGGAGCCAGGAAATATCATTAGATAAATTGTAGGAATACCTTTTTATTATTCCCAGTCATACCAACCAAATCCTCACAAGGAGTTAAAAACTAAATTTATGTTGAACAAAGTGTCATAGCACATAGAGTTTTTTTCTGTTTGCCTGTTTTTGTTCTTTGGGAGATTTGTCCTTACAAAGTTAGTGGGAAATTTTTTAAAACATGAATTATTTTATACTCAGCATTGTACCAATCTCCTTTCCATATTGTTAATATTTTTTAAACCTTAAAATCTGATTAATATACTTAGCCATTTCCTGGTTTATTAACATTTTGCAGTTTCTGTTCTCTCTCCAGTATGAGGGGAGTATGTGTTGTATCCTTATTATTTCTTTTTTTTTTTTCCACCACACCTGTTGGTTGATTGGATTTTGTCATCATGAGGGTTTTTTTTTTTTTCCTAGGAAGGATTCGCGAGTGCTTTCTCACTGGTAGATTGTTGACCTGTTGCCTTATAATTGAACTCCAGCACAAATTAGTGGATATTGAGGATTTATACTTTTCCCCTCATATTTTTATAGATATCCAATTATTTTCTGTCACTGAATGTGCTATAAATAAGTCTGAATTAGCCTGATACTTTTTCCCCCTTGCTAAGATGCTTGATGTTTTTTCTCAGATACATGAACAATTTTTACTGTATAATTATGTGTATCACTTATTCTTTGCAAATGTTAGTGAAACTGGTATGATCATTTGATGTGGAATCATAGTGTTTTTCATTAATTTTCAGGAAATTTTCTACTATTATATCTTTGGATAGTTCTGCTACTTCAATAGGTTCACTACTTCAGTGTATTAATTTTTTGGTTAGACTTGTGAGCTGTTATTTGCTCTTTAATTGCTTTGATCTTAGTAATTCTTTTCTAGCTGTATCTCTTCTGTTTTGCTCTAATTAATTTAATGGTTTTATAATTAAGATGTTTTTATTTTGTCTTCAGTTTTTTCTTTAGCTGAGACATGTTCCCTTTTATTTGATACTTTGTTTCCATCTACTAGCCTTTTTTTTATTTATATAGTTCTTAACAGATTATTCTTTAGCATAAAGAATATATGCGATTATCTTCTATTTCCTTGACTATAGTTTTTTCTTGTAAAAGAGTATTTTTGTTTTTCTAATCTGCTTTGTGCCTTATGAAAATACTTAATCACAGTATGTTACATAGTTCCTGTCCCATTTCTTTTTGTCTTCTGCTTGCTTAAAATGGGCAGCTCTGTCCAAAACTTCTGTTTGCACTAACTTGGTGTAGGTGAATTTTACTTTTCTCCTTTCCAAAATGGCCTGAATTGTCTTTCTGTCCTTGCTCCTGTTGGAGAGCCAGGGATTTCAGGCGCTTCATGTTCTGAGCCCAGAAAAGGGACGGAAGACCTCAACTGGGATTTGGACAGCTTTGAATAAAGGGTCTGAGCTCTGCATGTTCTCAGGTTCTTCTTTACATGGCTTGTTCAGGATCATTCCATTTGCTCATGGCAGTATTCTCTTTTCACAGAGGAGAATCTTGAAATGGAGATGATTGCTCCCATATCAGCTGAAGTCCACCGTGCCCGTACCTTTGCTTTCAGAGAATCATGCTTGGCATTGGATTTCTCCATTTCCCCCATCATTGCCCAGCAATAGCCCCTCCTCCCCATGATGAATATAAGAGGCTTCAGCTCAGCCTCTTCCTGTCTAAGAATCTTTTTTCCTTATATTCCTTGTGTCTCCTCTTCTCCTGTTGAATGCTGGGGATAATTGACCCTGTGTGGTGAGGATCGTCCTCCCCACCACTGATCCTCTCTGTTTTTCTGCTTTCTGACAAGATGCTCTGTTGCTAGGTAAGGACTTTTACTCTTCCGGGTTTTCCCTGATTTCTCTACAAGCTGAACTCACACTTAGCTCTCCAGGAGAAATCAATGAGACTTCTTAGAATTCTGATGAATCATTCTCATTCTGCGTATCATGTGGGGGAAGAGGGGTTATGACCATCTTCTGTTTCATTCCTTGGCTGCCATTTTCAAATCCTATGTGGGAGTTTGTGCCTATATCCTACTTGAGGTACTGAGAGTAAATTTTTTTGGTAGCTTTTGCTTTTTTGTTGTTTGTATTAGCTGTGGATAGGGAAGATTCTGTGGTATGGCTTCAAACCCCAGTATTTTCTTGGAAGTTGATATCACATTTAAATGTTTTTAACCTGAAGTCTATTTCAAGCCACACAGAAAGCCAGGTGTAAGGGCTCCTGATAGAAGATGACGTAATCTGGGACACTGCAGTTATCATTTACAAGTAACATTGTGGTGGTTTATTTAGTGCACATTACTGAACAAAGAAATGCTAGTTCTATGGGTGTCTTATTTCTGTGGATTAAACTCTATGGTTCCCATGACCATACTTAATGTCATGGTTTAATGCATGCAAAATTCTTCCATATGGGCGATGCTGAATGTTTGTGAATTCTTCATCTGATTTAGAAATGGCCTACAAGGCACATTCCAGATCTTGAGCAAGATCATTTTCATCTTAAAAAAAAAAAAAAAGAATTACGTTCTGAATGTAACAGAGATTTTAATTAGAATTTAAGAGATTAACTGTGCAACTGTGTTCTTAAGTCAATTTATATGTAATTTCTTGTTTGAAAAATGAGGATATTGGGCTAGATCAGCGTTTACCTACTTTTCTTGGACGTAAAAATCTCCTTTTGTTTAAAATAAAAAATACTCTGGTGCCTCTCTTTTGGAGACTCAGATTCATTGCTCTGAATTCAAAGACCTTCACCATAGTTGCATATCATCACTAGGGGGCTTTTAAAAATCCTGACATTGAGGCTGCACCTGAGATCAACTTGTGAGAATCTCTGGAGCAGAGGGACCCAATCCCAGGCATGAACATTTTTTAAAGTCCCCAAAATCATTCCACTGTAACATGAAGTTTGTGAAACACTGTTTTAGCATGAAGTCCTTATAAAATACCCTGAAACATTTTTATAGTTAGACAAATCTGAGGAATCATTTCTTAAAATAGCTCCAAAATGTTATCCATTCTTTCAGTTGTTACATTTAGAGCTCTAAATGAAGCCATTTTGTATAAAATTTCCCCCTGGATATATAATGTCTTAAAATTCCATTATTAGGGTAGACTTTGCTTCCCTCTGATGTGGCAAAATTGGATTTGAAAATAGTCAAGTTTGGGGTGCCGGGGTGGCTCAATCAGTTAAGTGTCAGCCTTCAGCCGATCATGATCTTGGGGTCCTGAGATCCAGCCCCACATCAGGCTCCCTGCTCAGTGGGGAGTCTGCTTCTCCCTCTCCTTCTGCCCCTCCCCCCTGCTCATACACGCACCCTCTCTCTCTCTCTCAAATGAATAAAGTCTTAAAAAAAAATAGTCAACTTTATCTTAAGTTTTTTCCCCCATATTACATACTTTTAAATCCTAGTGAGCTCAGTAAGAAGTGAACATTCCCTGCAGGCGGCAAAACTGAGCTATTAATATTTAGAATAGCTTCAAATCTTGGCTTGGTTACTATACGGTTAACTAAGTAATAATCCGGATAGTCTCTTAAAATCATATGTAGAAGACTGAAATTTTATTTAGTTTTTTTAAAAAGACAAATCCCACTTGTTTCACCCTTATGACATCAGATCTTGCTAAAGTTAAACCCTATAGTCAATGATAGCATTTTAGTTTTGTAGATTGCCATGAGATTATAGTAGTGTGGATTACAGTGAGATGTACAAAGAGGGATAACATTACATATTTTTCATATACTTTTCATGTAGTACTTTATAATACTTCCTCTTTTTAGAATAATTACTAGCATTCCTAAGTATTCATTTCTCATATATAATTATGTATTTCTTCTCACTGATAACTCTGCAAAACTAAATAAGTATAGTTTATTTCTCTGCATCTGAGTGAGACCCGAAGAACTCCGTCTTTCTTGTATTTATTTCAGGAGTGATTTGTGAAGTAGGTGGTATCTGAAAAGCTGTGTGATAAACAGACAGTTTGGAGGGCTTGGCTGGGGCCAGGGAATACTGAGCAGCATTTTTCAGGCACATGGCACTTCAGGAAAAAACCTAGAGCCAGAGCCCAAAGGGGTGAAAGAACAGCAAGCAGAGTGTGCCGAAGGAGAGGAGAAAGTGAAGAAGGAACTTTGGGGAGTCTCAATTGAAAGTATTATATTCATTAATTAAACCCAGAACTGTGGTGAGATGTTTAAAGGCTTTTCTGCTTATCAGTTAAATATGATCAGGAGTATATATGTGATTTTGCAGAAGCCCTGGCCAAACCCTCCAGTACCTTCCCAGTCCCTGTGGGGCCATGCAGGAACCATTTTGATGTATTTATCCTCATATTGGTGTGGACCTCTTCCCAGAGTCCCAAGGGGAGACACATTCCCAGAGTCCCAAGGGGAGGCACATTTCCATTAATGTATCTAACGTGCTCTCCCCACTCTGGGCTTCTCATGCTGGGCTCTTCCTGCCTCTTCTGGTTTCTTATAGTACCAGACTTGCATTTTGCTTTTCCTTTCTACCAGGACTCTCTTTAGTCTTATTCTTTTCATTTGGATGCCAGCCCTGTGGCCAACTTGTTGCCAGATAAGTGTTTAATAGAGCTGTTAAGAGTGGATATTCTTGTCTTATTCCTGATCTTAAGGGCAGCCAATCTGTCACCATTAGATGTGGTATAGATGTAGGTTTTTTGTGGCCTTTACCTATAAAGGTACCTCATTTTCGGGGCACCCAGGTGGTGCAGTAGTTAAGCATCCTACTCTTGGTTTTTGCTCAGGCTGTGATCTCAGGGTCGTGAGATCAAGCCCTGCGTGGGGCTTCACATTGAGCATGGAGTCTGCATGAGATTCTCTCTCCCTCTCCCTCTCTTGCTCCTGTTCTCTCTCTCTCTTTCTGAAATAAATAAATAAATCTTTTTAAAAAAGGTTACTTTTTCTTATAAAAGATTGAGGAAATTCCCTTCATTCCTAGTGTTTAAAATGTTTTTATCATGCAAGAGTGTTGGATTTTGTCAAATGCTTTTTCTATCTCACGTGATCATGTTGTTTTTGTTCTTTAGTCCATTGATATGGTGTATTACAATGATTGATTTTCATATGTTGAACCAACCTTGCATTCCTTGCATAAATTTCACTTGGTCATAGTGTGCAATCCTTTTTATATGTTGCTAAACTCAGCTGGTATTTTGTTGAGGGTTTTGTGCTTATATTCACAAAGAATATTCTTCCGCAGTTTTCTTTTTCTTGTAATATCTGTGGTTTTAATATCAGAGTCTAGTGGTCTCATAGAATAAATTAAGAAGTGTTCCCTCCTCTTAGTATTTGTGGGAGAGTTTGTGGAAAATTGGTATTAATACTTACTTAAATGTTTGGTAGAATTCACCAGTGAAGCCACCTGGGTTTTTCTTTGTGGGTAGTTTTTTGATTACTAAGTCAACCCCTTTACCTGTTATTGATACATTCAGAAATTCTTTTTTTTTTTTTAAAGAATTTATTTATTTACTTGACAGAGATGGAGACAGCCAGCGAGAGAGGGAACACAAGCAGGGGGAGTGGGAGAGGAAGAAGCAGGCTCACAGCAGAAGAACCTGTTGTGGGGCTCGATCCCGGAACGCCGGGATCACGCCCTGAACCGAAGGCAGACGCTTAACCGCTGTGCCACCCAGGCGCCCCACATTCAGAAATTCTAATTATTGTAGAGTCACTTTTGGTAGTTTGTGTATTTCAAGGCATTTTTCTTTTTCACACATTTCATTTGTTAGCATACTGCTTTTCATGGCCATATAGTATTACTGTTTAATCTTTTTTTTTGTAATATCAGTTATAATTCCCCTTCTTTCATTCTTTTTTTTCTTTTAAGATTTATTTATTTGACAGAAAGAGAGGCAACGAGAGAGGGAACACAAGCAGGGGGAGTAGTAGAGGGAGAAGCAGGCCTCCCGCCGAGAGGGAGCCCGATGTGGGGCTCGATCCCAGAATGCTGGGATCATGACCTGAGCTGAAGGCAGATGCTTAACGACTGAGCCACCCAGGCGCCCCTCCCCTCTTTCATTCTTGATGTTTATAACTTGAATCTTTTCTTGGTCAGCCTAGCTAAAGTCTTGCCAACCTTATCTTTTCAAAGAACCAACTGTTGGTTTCACTGATTTTTCTCTCTCATTTTTCTCATTTGTACTACCTTAATGTTTGCTCTGATCTTTATTATTTCCTTTTTTTGCTTGCTTTAGATTTAATTTATGCTTCTTTTTCAAGTGTCTTATGGCCTTGTGGCCTCAACTGTCTCTTATAAGTAGTTAGCTATTAGATATATTGGGGTTCCCTTAAATATGAGGAATTGGTTTTCTCTTGCTGATTTCAAGACTTTTTCTTTATCTGTAAAATTTTCAGTGTGTATCTTTTGGCAGTTATACTACAAGGAGTTTGTTGAACTTCTTGTAGATGTGGATTAATAGTAATTTTCATCAAGTTTGGAAAGTTTTCTGTTATTAATTCTTTTGATGTTTTTTTCTGGTCTTTTCTCTCCTTTCTGCTGGTACTTCCTTATGCATCTATTGGTGTATTTAATGATGTCAGACATTTCTCTGAGAGGCTCTTTTCACTTTTCTTCATTCCCCCCCCCCCCCGCTCTTCAAATGGCATAGTTTCTAATGATCTCTCACCAAGTTCACTGATTCTTCCTTTTGCCCATTCAAATCTGTTCTTCATCCCCTCTAGGGAATTTTTCATTTCAATTATTTTAGTTTGTAAGTCCAGATTTTCTGTTTGATTCTCTTTTATAATTTCTGTCTTGTTGATATTCTCTCTTTGGTGAAACATTATCATCATACATAGCTTTGGTGCATGGTTTCCTGTAGGTTTTGGAACATATTTACAATGTTGTCTTAAAATCTTTGTGAAGCCTGACATTTGAGTCCTCTTACAGGCCATTTCTGTTGCTTGCTTTTTTTTTTTTTTCTTGTGTATTGTTGATTATGCTTTCCTGTTTCTTTGCATATCTCATAATTTTTTGTTGAAAACTGGACTTTTAAAAGAACATACTGTAGCAACTCTTGATATGCATCCCCAGGGGCTTGATGTTATTGTTTACTTGTTTATTTAGTGACTGAACTCCCATAGTGAGATCTGTTGCCCCTATGGTGTGTAGTCTCTGATGTTACTCCTTAGAGGCACAGTCAGGCACATGCACAGTCACCATGAAATGACAGTTATTTTAGCAGGGCTCCCTTTGACTGTTCTTCATCTTTCTACTAAGCTGTCAGCTTTTGTTGGCCTCACATCCAACTATTAGACTCCAGTAATTGCCCACTGATTGTTTTTTTTTTCAACAATGCCCCGGGGCATATATTGCTCTACAGTCCAATCCAATTAAATTTAGGCCCGTTTCCAGGAGTAGTTTTTGAGGCCCGTTTTTTAAGGTTTGTTCTGACTCCAGGAGGACTCTTAAATAGTCTCTCATCTGGTTCTCTCTGGTAAACTAGCTGGCCTGTGGTTTAGAATGTTCCCCTCCTAGAGCTACCAGCCTGTTCTTAACTTGCTTACCACTGACATCCCTGTTGTTTTCAACATACATTTAGGTTTGAACTTCCCTGCTTTATCTGTTCCAAATAAAGTCATTTCCTTTGGGGGGAGTTTCAGAGTTCTCTGTTCTTGTGACCTCTCCCTCTGGACAAAAATTTCTGAGCTGCTGCTCTGGGTTGGAAGTGGGAACAGTGGTCTCTCTGAGAGTGACATTGTCTTTTATGGGTAGGATGCTCTGTGGGCAGGGTAGCCTCTGGTCTTTTCAGCTTGCCTCTCCTGGCACTGAATTTCTGAACTACCAGTGTGTTGGGGTGATGGCAACAAAGGCCCCCAGTATTCTTGGCCTCCCACACCCAGGGTAGAGCTTCCACCTTATGATGGGCTGGGTAAAGAAAGGGGTTCCCCAACCTCTCTGCCACACTGTTTTGGAGTTAGCTGCTGTAACACATAGCTGAGGGGCATAATACTGGCAGCGTGCACCTTCTGGGGAGATACTGTAGCTTTTGGCTATGAACCAAAGGGGAGAGGGAGCCCCATTTTATTGACCATACCTGCCTGTATTGGAGCTTGCCTCACACTGAACTGAGGGCTTCAGAGGGAGGAAGCAAAATGTGGCTCAAATGACATAGACCCTTGCTGTTCTTCTTGAGATGAATAGGTTTTCTTGAATAAGTTGTCTTTGTTTGCTTTATGCCCAGAGGACAATATTCAGAGACTTAAAATATTTAGTTTTGAAAATACCTTTTAACAATTACGGTTGTTTCACTGGGGACCAGGTTAATAGAGCTCTTCATGCTGCTATTTTCTTCTGTGCATTCTTTCTGGGTACAAAAGTTCATCCTTTCAGTATTTTATTTTCTGATTTATCAACTTTCTTCCTTTCTGACCAGTCATTAAAGAAAGCATTTCTTTGGTCTTTGTTGAATACCGTTATTTCTCTCTGATTCTTTTCTTGGGCCATTCCTCTCTCTTAGCTATTTCACTTCATCCCTTGTTTTTACTTTCCACCTCTTCCTCTGAAATCTCTGTCTCCAGCTTATACTCTGAGTCTCAGACCGTTTTTGCTATTTACTGAGCAGAGTTGTCTTCACTGTCCCACTGGCATGTTGGGTGTGACATGTCTTACACCAAACCTACTGTCATTTCCCAGAACTCTGCTTTTGTCTCCATATTCCTTTTGTCAGATAAGGTCATCGGCATTCACCCCATCATCCAAGCTAAAAACCTCATCGGGAATTCCTGACACTTATCACCCCATCCCCAGATCTGTCGCTAAGTCTTGTCCATTCCACATTTGCAGTGCCACTCGAATGTACACCCTCCTCTAAAGTATAGTGCCACTGCCTTAGTTCAGGCCCCTTCCTCTCTGCTGGTCCATTTCAGCAGCCACCTTTATTTGAGTATCATCCAGCCTTCAGAGTTGATATTCTTCTTCATTCATCCTTTCCAGTTAAGGAATTTTCTGAAGTATTAACCTCACCAAATATTTTCATTGGCTTCCTATTAGTAGATGGTAAAGTCCCCATTTCTCAACTTGACATCGAAAGCCCTTTATGTGTGACTGCTCACCATTCATGTTCCAAACCTTAGGTCATAAGTGAGGTTAATACTCATTAGGGAGTCCGGAAATTCCCACGATGCAATGCATGCCAAGTGCTTCCCCAGTGCCTGGAACTTATTGAGTGCTCAGAAGCTGTTGGCTGTTATGCCTGTCATTATTGCCCTTTTTCTTTCATACTGATTATTTCCCCAACCTCCCCATCCCCAACATACATCCCACTCCTCCAACAGTGAAGTCACTTTCTCTTCCCAAACATGTCATCCATTTTCATGCTGTGCCTTTGTATTGCTGCTCTTCTGCCTGCATTTCCAACTGCAGTGCTTCATGTCTAGAATTTAGGGCTGATAGCCAGTCCTCCCACTGCATTGTCCCATTGCTCTTACTGTAGACATCTGATATTTGCCATTTCCGTATTTGTCAGTGTCTGTCCTAATAGACTGTGAGGGTGTTAAGGCCAGTGCTCATGTTTTGTCTTTGTATGCTTAGATGTCTAGTAATTAAGATGATGAAAGCCATGTAGTACTCGCGTAGGGAATGTTTGTTAAATGTAGACTTACTTCTATTGCTTGCTTTTGTATTCTTTTTCATTACAGTACATTACACTGGACATTGTAATTTTTTACACTTTAATTTTATTTCACAGTAGAGTTTTGTCTAATCTAGCAGTTTTTCATATATACCAGTAGATAAGGTATTTCTATATTCTAATGCAACCTTTGCCTTCTTTATTAAATATGTACTGGACATCATGGAAACTCTTGCATGTAGCTATGTGTGACTAGCTGTTCATGGAGAACAGGTGCAGTGTAATTCAGAGGTCTCCTTGAAAGTATTTATTACCTACATGGCTAATTTCCTTCTGACTTTTAGAAACAGGCAGCTATTGGGCATTGAAAAAAACATGATTCTTGGCTGAATAAAAGTGTTTCCCCATTTTAAATGAGGACATTTTAGGTGACAGTGGGTGATAAAACGATACTTAAGGAAACACAAGAAGACTTCTAGGAGAAAGAAAATTGAATGAACACATGTTAACATTATTTTCACTAAATAATTGCAGTTTTAATGAGCATTTCTAACTTTGAAAAAATGAGAGGGAAGGCAAACTCCATTGTCATTTAGGCATGAATCTCAATCCCTTTAACTGATGTTAGGAGATGAAAAACTCTATTCAAATTATAAAATAATAACTGCAGAAAATTTGTAAGTCAGACATGACTCAAAAAATGATCATGCTGTTGATGCTAAAGGGTATGATAGAATGGCTCAAAGAACGGTTTTTTTAGAAAAACTCTTTATTAATTCCCTCAATAGAATTTAAATATTAGAATACTCTTGGTTCAGGTGGAGAAAAAAAAGCGTATCATTCAGAGGTGACTTTTGCCACCTTTAATATTGGTGACAAATTTCCTTTTTTCATCAAGACCAGCTTTTTCTTGGTTTGTTACTGTGGTTTTATTTTTCTCCCCTATGTTTGACATTAGAAAATCACGCTTTTCCAATGTTGGAGTGACTTCGGAAGAAAAAATTCAATGTTATTAAAGAGTAAGAATATTGTCTGTGAAATCCAGAACAGCATTGTGCCAATGCCATTAGGCTCATAGCTTGTATCGGGCTCTGGTAGCATTCATGACATAGTAGCACTGGCAGCCTTCACTTGCTCCAGTTCCTGTGTGGACACAATGTGATTATTCCCTAAGCTCCCTTACCACCTGATCTTGCAAGGAAGCATGCCAGCAGTGCTCTTGCCAGTAACCTGCTTTTGTTCTCAGTAAATCACAGTATCTCTGGGTCTGTTAATGCCGTATGCATAGTTTACAGGTCCTAAGAACATTTGGTTGCACTGCAGAAAAATAAGTATTTTCTCAAAAAAAAATTCCAGTAATGCTTTAGAAACTAAATAGCTTGCTGTCCTTTAAAAAAGTGATTTAAACTTGTAAAAGACAGTTTTAAAGCTAGTACAGAGTGTATGTATGCTTTCATAACTGCAACTTAAAAATTTTTTCTCCTTGCCTTCTTAACTCAGAATTTATAACATGAGTTTATCTCTGTTAACCTCATGTTACCATCTGCTCTGAATGTAAGGTGTAATCCTCATTAGTTAAATATTGAAAGTAGTGGCATATGGTCTTCACCATACAGTTCACTAACAATTATGGAAATAGATTAACAAAAACTCAGGAGCAGTCTGTACTTGTAAGGAAAAGATACATTCCAAGATTTTTGCATCACTGATGGTTAAGGAATTAATGAGTAACCTGTTTACTTTTAACCGAAGTCATTATTCCATAAAGTAGAAAAATTACTATTGTGCATGTATTTGTCACTGCTAATATTAAATTGTATACCTGGATATAAATGAATGAACTTAGAAATGAAGCGTATCCCTGAGTACTTAAATCCATGTGATCGTATATGCATTACTACTTATACCTAATGTCTCAGTCTGGGCATTCGCATTGATGTTTCTGCTCTGTAATGTATCCAGTATTTTCAAGTAGGAAGGAGTAAATTCTTGTTTTCCAGTTTCTATTTGAAGAGGTTATGGAATTTTAAGAAATGGGTAGAGATTTTTATTATTCTCTTGCTTTGGTTCTTTTTGCATTTGCTGTGGTTTCCATGATTCATCCCAGGAGTGTTGGTTTTGCCTTCAGCAGAAATGCCAGTGAAAATTCTCATGACCAACACTTCTTTTTCATAAGCCTCTCTCACTATCAAGATGGCTGACATACATTGAAATAAGGTTGATTTGAAATGGGTCAGTTTTCCTTTTAATACTCGCTCTGGGTATGGCTCTAATCTCAAATTGTCACCATAATAAAATTATTACTAATTTTTCTGATGATAAAAATAATGCATGCTATTTGTACAATGCTTGGAAAATGCTGACCATTAATAGAAAATGATTGAAGTCATGTTTATAATGTTATGATAAATAGCTATCTTTTACTTAGCACCTACTATGTGGTGAGGCTCTTTCCATGAATTAGTTCACTAAATTGGTGTCAGGAATCTAGTAAATTGATGGCCCTGAGATTAGAACACAGATCTGTGTGACTCCAGAGTCTACTCTTACCTACTGTACTGCTTTTCTATACTGTATTGTTCTCCTTGCTGTGCATAATAACTTACCACACACACTCCCCCACACACATACACATACTCACACACACACACACATACACACACACACACACACACACACACTCACATACTCCCACCCACACTCTCTCTCTCTCCCTTTTGTGTACACTGCTATCTTGCTTTAAACAAAGTACCTAACCTAAGAACCTGTTTCCTCATATGTTCATTGAATATAATAATCACACATACTTCACTATCAGGAGTAAACAGTTATTCACAAAGCATTTAGAAAAATGCCTGCTGCATGTTAAGTACTTTATAATTATTTGTTAATATTTTTATCATTATATAGAATAATTCTTTTCCTTTTAAAAATAATTTTGTTATTTTTCATTCATGATTACATGGCACAGATAACACTTGTATTAGAAATTCAGGGTTTTTAACCTCGTTATGGTATAAGGGGCATGCATTGCCTGAGTGCATTAAACATTTCTTAAGTAGAATAGAAAGAAAAAAGATGCTTTAGATGAGGGGTATGAAAATAAGAGATGAAAACATGGAAAAGAGAAAAAATCAAATCAGAGGAAAACAGAGCTAAATAATTTAAGAACAAATATTCCAAATAAAGTGTGATCAGGTGTTTTGTAGGCACTCTTGGTCCAGTTTGTAATGAGTAGGAATCTAAGCTAAATTGCCATAGGCATAATTGCCATTGTTGACTCTGATCAAGCATGATTATATGGAAATATTCATTTTTAACATATTTAGTCCAAATTTGCTTTGTAGCACTGGCATTTTGCCTTGTTTGAAGAAAGATCTTGAAATGTTATTGAGCCAAGCCCTTCAGGCACGCTAAACTCCACCACAAAATATGTAATACATTGCAGCTCACCAATAATCCATGGTTGATATACAGTCATTGGCAAAAGTATGGCAACTGACAAATATCGTTAATGCAGCAACCATTTTTACCTTATACCTTGGCAGCTGAATGAGAAGATTTAGGACTCTAGTGGATGCCAGCCCTAAATTCATTTTTGTAACAGATTCTTGAGTCTGGGTTTATTGAAGCATGAACTCCTAAGGTTTTATCCTGGCAACAAAAGATATGTGGAAAATAAAACAGTCATAAATATGACTGAAACATTTATTAAATTGTTAGTGGGAAAGTAAGGACTTTAGCTTAATATATGTGCTCTTTACAATTTCAGTAAAATGTCATTTTTATAACTTTTCTGACCTTTTATATGTGGAGTCAATTTAAGTCTACTCCCTGTTTATGTGAATTTGTGTGAGAGGTTATCTGAAATTCCTTTTTCATGATAAGTATCAATGTGGTCTAAATTGAAGCATTTGTGTCCCAGATGTAAAATACTTAGTTTGTATGTCACAAGGAGGTTCAGATTTAGAATTTTTATATGTTTTGTGAGAAATTACTGTGCGTTTTAACTCTGTCATCATTGGAATTTCTTACACAAGCATGTTAACTGTGTGTCATAATTTGTAAAGTACCTAAGATACCATTTTAAGTTAAGCAAAGTGAAATATCCATTCACTTAACAAATATTTACTAAGAAGATATCATCTGCCGGTCACTATGGTAGTCCAAGAAAAACCACTATAACCAAGACATTTGAAATCTGTTCTGTATGTTGCTCACAGTGTGTTTGGGAAAATTTAAAACAAAGAAACAATACATTTAAAAAATACATATTGTGATAAATGCTCTGAAGGAATTGAAGAGGTTTCTCAGATAATGGATTAAAGGGATTTCAAATGATTGTATAAGAAATTCCTCTCCCAAGAGATGCTGTTTACTCTCAGACCTTGCATTCATCAAGATGGTGTAGGTTATGCTGCTGTAACAACCAACCATAAAAATCTCTGTGGTTTGTCTACGCAATTAAACAGAGGTTACTTTTCATTTTACATAACCAAGTATCCAGTGTGAGTTGTCAGGGGGAGTTTTGCTTGTCATTGTTACTCAGAGATTCAGAGTGAAGGAGACTCCCTCTCAACACATGCCTCCCTGGTCACCAAAGCAAAGAAGGACAATATAGTTACTTATACATGGGCCCTTAAAGGCTTTTGCCTGGAAATGACATCTGTTCTCAATGATTGGCCACAGAAAGTTATAGGACATGGCTATATGTAATTTTAAAGAAGGCAGTCATGTGTAGTTTTCCATGTGCCTGAAAATAAAGGGAAAAGATGGATATTGATGAGTAGCACTGATGACTTGCACAGGCCTAAAGGATGAGAAGGAACCAGCTGTTTTCAGAGTTGGAGGAATAAAGTTCTTGGTAAAGGAGACTGCATAGGAAAATGCCCTGAGATAAGAGAGAGGTGAGTTTGCTTTGCAGACATGAAAGAACAATGGGACTGGGGTTTTGTGAATAATAATTTTTTATGCAATTAAATATTGGTTAGGAAAGTCATTGTTTTGGGTTATTATTTGTCTTCCATTAAAAGTACTAATGTGTTAATTATGACCAATATTTTGGAAATATTTCCGAATTATAATTTAATATTTTAATTCATTGTCAGTGGGGTTATCTTTAGATGGTCAAAGTTCTTCATGTGGTCCTCCATTGAGGGTAGATCTGTGGTTGTCTGGAGTAAGAAGGCATGATATACGAATTTCTCTTCAGAAGACTTGCCTGTAATGTTAAGACTTCTGCATTCACAGAAACAACTGTATTTTATTTCTTCTGTGATTTGACTTGTCGCTGACAGCTCTTCGAAGAGAAAAGTCTAAGGATTAAAATCATAGGGTAAAAGAATATAGGGCAGATATATACCACATTCTAACCCTCAAGTTATTTTTATATGAGGGCATTAGTGAGATAGGTCTGATCTCTTGCAGTTAAATAAACTCTGCAAAATGCCTCTAAATAAATTCCATACTTAAATGTTAGGTTTGATTTAGCCCCAGAAAATAGGATGGAATTCCCCTGATCGCTCAGTTGTTTAGGAATGCTCTGTTCTTAATTAAGTGATCTTTTTAAGTATAATACTTAGGATAATTTCAAAAGTCTGGAATATAACAAAAGGCATTTCAAGAAATCTTTCATGTGCCTACCACCAAATAAAAAGTAACGTTTAAATATTTGCTTCAGATAACTTCTTATTCTTTCTCCCTTTTTTAAAAGAAATAGAACTTTACACATAAAATTTAAATTCCTCGTGTTCTTTTCATCCCTCCTTTTTCCCTTCCTTTTCCAAAAGTAACCACTGTCATGAACTTGTATATTTAGTCCGTGTTCCTTAAATACTTACTACTTTCAGTGCTTCCATAAATAGTATATGTCGTTTATATTTTTAATGAACATAAATATTCTATTTTTAATGAACGTAACTATTGTCAATCTCCCTGTATTCTCCAGCTTTTCATTCAACACTGTTTTTGAGGGGTTTTTGTTGATGCATATGGAACTAGTTATTCATTTTAACTACTGTGAAATATTACATTGCATAAATGCGAAGCAATTTATTTTCCCATTCTTTTACTGATAAACATTGAGATTCTTTCTCATTTGTCCCACTAAAAAAGTGCTGTGATGATCTTCCTCTATAATGTCTCCTCGTGCATGTGTGTAAGAGTTTCTCTTGGATGGCCAGGCTTGTACATATACGTCTTCACCTTACTAGGTATTTTTAGATTGCTTTCCAAAACAATCACTTGACCATGAACATAGTCCTCTCTTAACCAGTACTGTCTTACCCAGTATTGTCCAGCACTTAGTGTTGTTAGGATGAGAGCTGGGCTTTCATGGGCTGCCACTCAGTAGCTCATTGACTTTGAGATATTACCTGACCTCTTTTTTTTTTTTCAAAGATTTTATTTATTTATTTGACAGAGATAGAGACAGCTGACGAGAGAGGGAACACAAGCAGGGGGAGTGGGAGAGGAAGAAGCAGGCTCATAGTGGAAGAGCCTGATGTGGGGCTCGATCCCATAACGCCGGGATCACGCCCTGAGCCGAAGGCAGACGCTTAACCGCTGTGCCACCCAGGCGCCCCATTACCTGACCTCTTTGTGCTCACTTCCCTCGTGTAAAATGAGGGGGTAATAATCATGCCTGATAAAGTTTTTCTGATGACTAAATGACATAAAATATGTAAAGTGCTTAGAACAGTGCTTGCCACATATTTTTTGGCCTGTTTGATATGTATGCAATGATACTTCATTGTTTTAATTTTGTCTCTCTGAGGCTGAGTTTGCACATATTTTATGAGCCGCTTTAACTCACTTCTGTGAACTGTTTTTGAATATATTTTTTATTTTTCTACAGGTGTTTGTCTTGTTCATTTGTATGCATTTATGTATTCTGGATATTCTTTGTGGCATATGAGTTTATATCCCTATGTATATATATAAAAATGTCATAAAAATTAATGTACATGTGTATATACACACATACATATCCACATATGTGTACATCATATATTTCTGTCATGTAGCTTTCCCTTAGACTGTTCCTTGCCTTTGAAGTTTGGGTTATGGTGATCTTTCTTATATGGAAGATTTTAGTTTTAATTCCTTTTTAGTACNNNNTTTCCCTTATGATTTCTGCTTAAAAAGTGAGTGTCTCATTTCTAGGTATGTTAAAATAGTTAATATTCTTTGCTTAATGCCTAAGTAATAATAATTTAAAAGAACCTAGAATAACAGAGAGAGAACATGAATGAGAATGAATATGTTCAAGTATGAATGATATAACAATATGTAAAAAAAAAAGCTGTAATTCTATAAAAATCTAAAAACATAGAATGAACTTCTACATTAAACAATTAGTTTTTCACCCACTTTGTGCCTTGGCCATTCCATACGAGGTTCAGTTTCTGAGAGTATGTTAAACAGCCCAATCACTCACAGGCTTCCCTCACATATGTGGTGGAAAATGTTACCTCATAGCAGTCAAGTCAGACACGATAGCAGGATTGAAATCCCGGTAAGGAGCCTCTACTGGGAACCAGATTCATCTGCTGGATTAGGAGGATTATGTTATTGATGAGAATTACTATATACTTTCAAATTTTTCCCAGCTATTATCACTTTTTGTAAAATGTTTTGAGAATCATCAATTCATACAAAATATTTAAATTCCCTGATGTTTTTCCCCCAGGAAACTCATCTTTCAATGCTTGGAATACTTTTGTGTGTTGAAATCATTATATTTTATGTATCCCATGGACTTACGTGTCTCGAGTTGTTCACTGAAGTTTTAATATAGAATTAATGAAAAATTCAGGGGCACCTGGGTGGCTCAGTCAGTGAAGCATCTGCCTTTGGCTCAGGTCATGATCCCAGGGTCCTGGGATCGAGCTCCGCATCGGGCTTCCTGCTAAGGGCGGAAGTCTGCTTCTCCCTCTGCCTCTGCTTATGCGCTCTCTCTCTCTCTCTCTCTCCCTCTGTCAAATGAATAAGTAAAATCTTAAAAAAAAAAAAGAGTTAGTGAAAATTCAGAAAATCTGCCCCAAATGGAACAGATTGCTTTGGGACTGTCAGCTCCGTTCCAGCTGAGTTAGAGAGTCAGACCATCCAGGCAGTTTGCTTGCTTTCTTTTTTTCTTTCTTTCTTTCTTTCTTTCTTTCTTTCTTTCTTTCTTTCTTTCTTTCTTTCTTTCAAGATTTTATTTATTTGAGAGAGAGGGAGCACAGTGGGGAGGGGAAAGGGAGAGGGAGAGTCTCAAGCAGACTATACACTGAGCAAGGAGCCCAACTCAGGGGGCTCCATCTTAAAACCCTGAGATCATGACCTGAGACAGAACCAAGAGTGAGATGCTTAATTGACTGCACCACCTACGCACCCCCAGAATATTTTTAATGTATTTTAATATTCTAAAATTCTAATCAAAATTTAGACACAGGTGCAAAGAATGATGGCTGCTTATGAATTTCACTCCCTGCCTACAAGAGCATAAATGGAAAAGTTACATTAGAGCCCTTAAAGTTTAGCTAACATTTTAAATCTCCATTCAAAATTTCCACTGCGAATAAGGTGCTGCCTGTTGTCCGTTGGGGTCTTGGTTGCAGAAACACACAAACCAACCAAATCTGACTCACTGAATTAAAAATAGTAACAAAAAAGATGTCATAGAAGGGCACTGGGTAGATGTAGAATCGATGGGTTGTATAGAGAAGCAAGTTTGGAGAGTAGGTAAGAGCCAGCAGAAGCTGTCAGCACAAAATTCAGCCAAGGTATTAGGTTGTTAGTTCCTAGTTAGTCCTTAGCTGCCTCTGCTGTCTTCTTGCTGATGAGGAAAAAAATTCTAAATGTGTGTCCACATCACTTCCTCCCCCCTGAAACTCACACAATGCAGATTTCTCCTAAATGGGAAATAGGGTTTGGATGCAGCTCAAGACAAATATATTAACATTTTGCCTGCATGGCTCAAAATAATATTTCGACCATGATTTTCATGGACTCTATAAATCCATTCTTTTGGGAGTCTGTGTGTAGAATGAAACAGTATTGAACACAGTGACAGCATACCTGCGGATCACAACTGTTCAAACTTGAGAGTCATTAAAATAGAACTCTTTGGTTCTATTTTGGTCAGTTGAGTTAACCCTCAAAATGTATGACTAATTAAGGAAGAACTGTGGGATTTCTTTTTTCCCATCTATAAATGAAGATAGGCATTCTGTAGTTACCCAGGAACTGGAATAATTTTGTTTTCTGAGTAGAAATGGGGTAGGCACATGCCTGATATACCAAAAAAGACAATATGAAATGTTTGAGTAAATTTCTATGGAAACTCAAGAAGTTTTTTTTTTTTCCAGGAGAAAATGTTAGGTTTGATTTCCTTTGCTAAGAATGGATAGAAGATATAAATAGATAATATAAAATAATAAGAAAAATAATATTCTAAATTTTGAAGGCAATCAGAGACGCATACTCAACCTTATGAGCATCTGGTTGGAAATTTCAAAATTTACTTAAGCATCAGGATGTTTTTCTATATCTGGAATGTTAGCAACGTTTGGAAACATGTGGACATTTAACTGGGGTTTTCTTTGATGTTCATCATTAGGCAGTCGGATCCTCTCCCATAAGCTCAGACGCTGACAATCTCGATGTATTCTTTGCCATCAATCCTCCCCATCGTGGGCCTGCTCTCAGTGGCACGAGGCATCGTCTCCTGGCAAGGAGATAGAGGCTGTGGGTACAAACAGATAATCTGAAAACCAGATAATGTCACGGCTAATCACAAATTGATGATAGTGCTTTTGTTGCCAGAGCAGTACGGCTGGAATAGAGGCTAAGAGTCATGAATCAAAAGGGGTGCTCTATTTTACAGACCACATAAATGGATAAACGTTGTGCTTTTATATTTGTCCATTGTACTTTCTGGCGAGGTAGAAAGGGAGTTTTTTTTTTTTTTCACTGCGTAAAAATGATGTGGGTCTGGTATTTCTCTTTGTAAAATAATTTATTTCTGGCTGCACAGTATTAATTTTCAGGCTGTGAAATCTGGCTTTGATTCCAAACAGATCTTTGGGAAAGAGGGAGCTTGAATAATAGAGAAAATAACTCTGTAAGGAAGTATATTATTTCTTGGAAGGATCCTGGTATTCATTTAAATGGTTTCTTCCAGCTTTCACATCCGAGAAAATTGTATCCATATATAATTATGAGGAACAAAGCCACAGTGAGGCTTATGCAGGTTTTTTTGCTTTCCTCATCTTTCACCTTACGGTGGCACTGTAATGGCCGCAGTGAAATCAAGCTTAGGCAAGTGTGTTGTAAACTAGAAAGTGCTCTATAATGTTTACGAATATCCACAACAACCACAATCAGAAGAACAGCTACCAGGTGCTGAGCGTTTAGTGAAAGCCAGGCACTGTGCTAAATCCTTGACGTTTTTATCTCTTGACATGTTCACATCCATGTGATATAAAGTTCTCTTATTATACTCACCTTACAAATAAAGAAGCTGAGTTAGAGGAACTTATTCAAGACTCTAGGCAGGTAGTTTGTGAAGTTGAGTTCTGGTTGTGAATCTAGAACTGTCTGCCTGCAATCCTGTGCTCTAGTCACTATGCTAAGTGCTTTTATGTATATAAAATGCTAGAGCCACAAAATAGGAGAGTTTACCTCTGGAGGTTTTCAGATAGAAGATAAATTACTTGAATATCTCCAGACTATGTGGAGTGATCATAGATACCTCACCTCAGTATTGTCAGTAGCTTTAAAAAGAAATTCAAGAAAGCAAATTGTGTGAATCTTTATCACATTTTTTTTTTATTTCCTGGTTTGGTCACTTAACTATCTTTGTGACTTTGGGCAAATTACCTTAGTTTCTTCATCTAAAACGGGCATAATGATAGTACCTATGTTATGATGTTGTTTTGATGATCAGAAAAGCAAAAATTTGTAATGTATTCATAGTAGTAATATAATTATATTCTGTCTCTGTCTCTTTATATACATGTCACTGTTTCCTCTGTCTTGCATTACTGGCAAAATCCTACGTGGGAATATGGGACCACGTGCTTTGCTTTCTGTCACCAGTTACGGGTCATCAGATTTTAGGTCCTAGGAGAATAGATGTGATCTTTGATGTATAGAAGAATAACAGAAGAACCTCTGAACTTTGATCATTTAAGTATTCTAAATGCTATTAGTCATCCAGACAATAGTTTGGCAACTGCTAAGAACATTTGAGTGCTACAATCATGTCACAAATTTCTAAAGTTCTCTGTGATATTTATGGTGGTAGTGATGTCACCTGGAGGAAAGCCAGTTACACAAAAGATATCATTTTATTAAATCTATTTCAGGCAACCATGTTTGAGGATACGACAAGGGACTCATCTGCTGATAAAGTTAGATAAGTGTTTGCCAAAGTGTGTTTCATCCCACACTAGTTTTGAGGAATGCTATTGAATAAAAATATTTTACGAGCAAATAAATTTTGAATACTGCCTACTATAGTCTCCTCTTGGCAGTTGATAATGCATATAAGTACATTAAGGGCTCCTAAAAGTCCTGTAGTTACACACACACACACACACACACACACACACATTCTGTCTTTGTTCAACTCTAATATATTTGACCACAGAATCCCTCTTTGACATAATACTTTAACTATTCCCTGGAACTGGTGTGTCATTGACCTCATTTTGGGAAATACTGAGTTAGACCAGACTTCTGGATCTCAGCTCAGCAATTTTGTCATGAAAAGTCCTTGACACCCTAGATGCCATCAGTTGTAGCTTCTAATTACCGTTTTGGGTGAGTATTGTGAGAGAGTAAGTCAGGAGGCCGAAGCTGTTACATCATACCATTTTGACTTGGATCCGGTTGCAGAAGCATTCTGGACTTTATTTCCTCTTTTAATTACATGATCAGATCAAGTCGTCTCAAAAGGTGTTCCATGACTAAAAGTTGTTATTGGAAACAAATAAATTTAGATAATACTTTACAGTGCTCAGAATGCACTTCTATGCATCATCTAGTATGACCCGGATACCTTTCAGGAAGTGAACAGTAAAGCCCAGCACCTACCTAGCACTGCAGATTATTTGGAATGGTAAAGATTCCATGTTCTGTAGATATTGTCTCTGGCTTCATGGACACTTAGCGTTGTCTATATCCCACCCCAGCTCTGTACCCTCTCCTGGTGTTAAGTGATACTTGTTTGGAGTCCCTCTGCTTAGAGAACAGAAGCTAAGCTGCTGTGATTTGAAATAGATTGGGCTGTGATGCCATGCAATGTCTGCTGAAACAGAATTTCCATAGGTGAGAAGTATTTGCACACTACAATAGGAGAAAGTATAAATCCAGGCAGATGTGCAGCCCTCTGAAACATGGTAGCTTGCTTTGGAGGCATATCAAAGTGCCAGTGAAGCATTTAATAAGCTGAGTGTCATTTATTAGCTGAATAAAAGGGTTATGATCTTGAAACAAAGGAAAGAATAAATGTATGCAGAAAAGGGCATTTAATGCAGAGCAAGAACCAATGTTCAAACACAGAAGCTGCTCCCATACATACACTATTATCAATGCTACTGGGAGGTAGCAGAGTATAGTGGTTAAGATCATGGGTTTTGGTGTCAGGTATGTTTGTCATTTAAATTCTGGCTTTGTTATACATCGTCTGTGTGACTTTGGGCAATTTCATTTAACCTGTCTGTGTCTACTGTCATCATTATCTGTAAAGGAAAGCTATTAATGCCAACCAAATGAAATTATTGTACAGGTGAGCCTAAATGTTGGCAATAATGCATTGTGCAAACCTCTTATAAAGAACTCTTGTCTCAGTACCAGGCACCTTCTCATTCCCCGCTTGCCCATGGTGTTGGGAGACTGCCACTCAAGTGTGCATCAATAGAACTTTCTGCGATGGTGGAAATGTTCTCTGTGCTGCCAGTACAGTAGCCACTAACCACATGTGGCTCTCAGGCACTTGCCATGTGGCTAGTATGATTAGGAACCGAATGTTTATTTAATTTAATTTAAATTTAAACTTTAAATTTAGAAAGCCACATGTGGCTAGTGGCTACTGTTTTGGACAGCACAGCTATAGATTACAACAAACCACATTGGTGTGAAATTGTATAACTGCTAAAATTTCTCTCTCTAAGATACTGAATTTCATCTCACAGATTCTACAGTTTAAAAAGTTGGTTGTGATCCCTTTAATAAAAGAACACATGCTGTTCTTTTCTAGCGAGTATAACCAACCACATTACCTAAAATCGATCTATGCAAGGAGCTGTGCCATGTTTCAGAGTTTCACACTGTGGAAGAGAAAATATTCAACAGACACCCCAGGAATCTACTGAATGTCACTGAAACAATGTGGATCACTTTAATAAATGTGCTATGAAAACAAAAGAAGAGTATTACACCTGTGTTTATGTGCTACAAAATTGCAAATCTAGCTGTTAAGGCAGGCTTTTTGATTGTGCTCCTCTCATTTATTTTATGTCCACCTGCTCTGTCAATTTTGAAAGGGTCTCCTTTATACCCTTAAGCTCTCCTTGTATTTCTAGAAACACCTCTTGGTGTTTCACTTAGTTTTTAGTGTATAAATCCATCCTCTTAATGAATTGCTATTTTTAACCTTACTAATATTCTTTTTTGACTCACTTAATACCTTTTGTTCTTTAACACTCTGATATTGATTATTGATACTTCTACTTTATTTCATTTATGATTTTCCTGGTTTTTTTTTTGTTCCGTCTACTTTCCACTTTCTCATTTCATTTTGATGGTTTTCTTGTAAACAGAATAGAACCAAATTTTGTTATTTTAATCAGATCAACAAGTTATTTGATTAGAAACTAAGCGTATTCATATTTATTGTGATTTCAATACCATTTATGTATATGTAGTTATACTTTGTGGTTTTTCTCTTTAAATCTGTTGTTTTTAGTGCTAATCAATTATATTTTATGCCTTTATTTCCACTACCCTTCTTCCTTAATTGATTTAAGAAATGCTATGTTTTTCATCAAACTAGTGATTACCTTCCTATTTTTCACAATTATATTGAAGCTTCTGTTGCTCTCTCACAACTTTTGTACAGTAACAAAATTAAAGAATACCTGTTCCTCTTGCCCTGAAACATTTTATATGTTTACATCTCCCAGTCCCAAGTGAAGATCTTAGGAATAATCCATTTCTAAGTCCTCATTATAACAAACACCCCCCATACCCTCCCAGTTCTTGACATTATTTCAGGCTGTTATTAAGTTCTATCTTATCATATGACTTTTATTTGAAGAATCCTTTCTCAAAAATTACAAATTAATAACCTGTAGATGTTGTTTCGCTGTATTTTAACTCCTTATGCCGCATAGGGTAAAACTAATGCCAGGCTATTTCGTCTTCTTTGTAGGTAGCCTATTTTGTTCTGTCTGGAAATGGAGAGGGAGTTTTTCCTTTTAATCTAAGGTTGAGAGATTCAGAGATTTCATGAGGCTCTTCTTTGGAGTATGCTTTTTTTTCCCCATTATTCCTGTCTTTGACACCATAAGCCATTTTAATCCGAAGGTGAAAACTACTTTTTATCAAAGTTTAGGAAATTTTTTCGTATGGTTTCTTTATTCTCTATTTCTTTTTTTAAATTTTGTTTTGGAATTCGTAGTATTCACATTTTGGTTTCTAGTCTCTGTCCTTGAGGTCTAATCTTTTATTTAAGATTTTAATTTTTTAGAAATTTTGCTGTGTTGTAAGCTTTTTCTTCCATCTGATCTTCTAAACAACTAATTTAGCTTGAAACAGTGAATATTTGTTTTTCTGTTCTTCTGTTGAGTCTGAATATCAAAAGGGTTTACTTTCTTGAACCACAGACTTTCATCTTTTCATTTGTATTGGTATATCCATGAAACAAGTTCCCCTAGTACCCATACCAGTCAGGCTTCGTGGGGTTCTCAGCAATTACAAACTTGCTGGTTGTGTGAGATATGTTCATTTTTATTTTACTGAGCTGGTATAATAGTACTGACCTTTCTGCTGAAATGTCACAGTTGCATGCCTTTGCTCTTGAGCCTCTCCTGGTGCTTATGTATGAGCCTCCAACCAGAGAGCCAGGAATGACCTGCTTCATGAGTGCACAACACCACCCATGCTGGACCACCAGTGCCATCAAGATCTGTTGACCACTTGCTCTTCTTCATGCAGCAAGTCACAGAGGCAAGGCCTCCCCATTTGTAAGTCAGATGAATCTGTTGACAAATGCTACCCGTGTCCCCTTAGAAGGCCATATGATCAATGATCTTCCTTGTTCTTTAGCATTTCCCTACAACTCCCAAATAATTAAACCCCAGTAGTGAATCACAGGGCGTTCACTCTTTCTTCAGGAGAAATCCCAGCCTTTCTAGTTCGATGTTATACTGGAAGTTGTTTGTCAGGACAGAATCATAAAGCAGGTAGTGTGTCTTATTTCCTGGGATGACTGTGATTTGTTAGGTTTGATTGACTCAGTAACGTGCGCATGGCTGCTTTATTGCTGGGCAGGAATTGATATAAGCAGAAATTTCAATAAGAAAATAGTACATTGAATCCATATTACTGTATAAAGGCTGTCAGCAAGTTGTGCCTAACATTTTATTCCCTGCCACTGTAATTGAGTCTGGTGACTTCTTTGTGTTTGAATCAGGAGTTAAATCAGATCTGTTCTAGCATTGGTTTCCCTTGATTTTGTATCTGACTTTATTGATAATGGATAAATGTTTTGTGAGCACATAGCACTTTCTTCTGAAATTATTCATGCCTAATGAACTGTACTATATATTTTTCTTAGGCATCTTCAAATTTAGTACTTTGTGGATTTGACTTGCATATGATCACCTTTTGTGTTAATCATTTATGGTTTTGACCCCCTTATTACTCATGACAAAATATTTTTGTCTAAATTTTTTCTTCAAAAGTGACAATATCCTTCTGCTTAAATAGTCTTTTTAGTTTTTAATCTTTAGCTTTTTTTTGTTGTTGTTATGTGTAAAGTAAGTTAATTGGTTGTGCTCTTGGGAGAATGCATTTTCAGTTCAAGGTCATGAATTTGAGGACCACAGCTTTGATGGCCTTCATCCTTATGAAACATGACATCAAAGATAGCAATTTTGTTTGCATCATTGGCCAGCACCTAATTATCTTTCCTGCCTCTTCATTCTTCCAGAGCTCTTTGATGTTGGTGGTAGTCTTGTGCTTTGAAAGTCTGGAGAATGGTGAAAAGAGTCCTTCTTTACTGAGTCCATGTTTCCACTGAGATCCTAAATAACGATATTACGTTAGAGAAAAAATGCAGTACAACTGTGGTAGTTAAAATAATCACTCATTTATCTGCAGAAGCAAAAGTCTTTAATGTTTCTTTCAGTGTACACAGAATCTCTCCCTAATTGAACATGGCTAGGAGATTCATCTTTGGGAACCAAAGCAAAGCAAGATGAGGCTTGCAGAATTTTGGGGAGTTGGGAGATCATACCTGGGGGTGGCAGGAGGCACTTGGGGAATTTGACAGTATTCATTAATATGGTGAAGGGCTTTGGTCTGTTATGAGAAGGCAAAGCTACCAGAAGCCGAGGGTGTGGTGATGCGTGTCTTGGGTTTAGTGAACACTGTGTGAATGGTGCAGGGCTTGGGAGGGAGACTGATCTTCAAGTTCAGTCTCTGTTTCATGTTTTTCTAGCTCTTTCATTCTCCACATGGAACTTTTTCTCTGACTTTTAATTTTTCCTTTGTAAAAATGGCGAAAATTCTTTCCTTGCACTTCAGAATAAAAAGAGATAATTTATAGAATGGGTTTTATAATATGAAGTGGCTGCCACAGGGTTAATTTTCTTCCATTCATTGCCAAAAAATAGGGACAATGAGTTCATAATTCAGCAACAATGAGATACCATATTTCTCCCATTAAATGAATAAAACTTAAACCAGCTGCCTCTACTCAGCTGGAGAAGGTATAAGGATCAGCCTCTCTTCAGAGAGCAGTTCTGAGTATGTTTGAATATTTTTCAAACTGGACACTTGACCCAGCATTTCTAGTACTCAGAATTTACCTCACAGAGAGTCCAAGTATGTAGTCAGTCAGTGTGTTCAAGAATACCCATGCAGTGTTGTGTGCACTCTAATCAATTGTGACAATATAAATTTCCATCACAAGGCAAGTGGTCAGTGATGCAAGGGGCTTTGTGTCAGTGCCCTCTGTGGTGACTGTGTATATGAAAAATACTCAAAGATTATTATGGTCTTAAGAATTTGGGTTTGCTGGGGCGCCTGTGTGGCTCAGTCATTAAGCATCTGCCTTTGGCTCAGGTCATGATCCCAGGGTCCTGGGATCGAGCCCCACATCAGGCTCCTTGCTCAGCGGGAAGCCTGCTTCTCCCTCTCCCACTCCCCCTGTTTGTGTTCCCTCTCTCACTGTCTCTCTCTCTCTGTCAAATGAATAAATAAAATCTTTGGGAAAAAAAAAAAGAATTTGCTTTACTTAAATATAACTTTCAAAATCCTGATTATTCCTTGAGCTTTTTAAAAAAGTATTTTTAATTGCAGTGAAATACAGATAACATGGAATTGACCACTGTAAACCATTTTTTCAGAGTACAATTCAGTGGCATTAGTATCTTCACATTGTCTTGAAACATCACTGCTGTCCATCCGTTGAATTCTTTTCATCTTGCAGAACTGAAAATCCGTACTTATTAAACATAAACTTCCTAATCCCATTTCCCCCTAGCCCTTGACAACCACCATTCTACTCTCTGTCCCAAGAAATTTGATTACTCTAGATATCTCATGTATGTGAAATCATAAAATATTTTTCCTTTTGGAACTGGTTAATTTCACGCAAGGTTCATCTGTGCTGAAGAATGCATCAAATTTCCTACCTCTTTAGGTCTGAGTAGTATTCTACTGTATGTGTTTTGTTTCTTCATTCATCTGTCAATGGACACTTGGGTTGCATCCACCTCTTGGCTATTTGAATAATGCTGTGTGAACCTGGATGTATAGATATTTCTTCAAGACCCTGCTTTCAGTTCCTTAGGGCGTATTCTTTGAACTTTTAAATCCAGTTTATAAATATCTCTATTAATTGAGCAGATTTTAGTAGTCACTTTAAGAGGCCTTTGAATAATATTTGGTTCCAATTTAATACTTAATGAAACACCTCCATATCTTTTAAACTGCTTTTTTATATTAAATGCATGTAATTTTTAAGTACCTCACTTGTGTGACTTAGAAACCTTTGCAAGTACTCAAATAATTCTTCTGAAGCTAACTAAAAACTAAATTATTTAACTTAAAAGTTTATAAGTTCACTTGAATGGTCCAGTTCTGTGTATAAGAGTAGTCTCATTTTAAGTTTAAAAAAAACCATCATTCTTGTACTATATGTTGGCTGCTAGGATTTAAATTTTAAAAAATCATTCTAAATAGGTCATTAAATTATTTATTTTAAATTGTGGTTATAAGGCAGTCTGATGGAATAGGGCAAAAGCTGTTAAACATTATAGGTACATAATTTTTGCAGATTCCTTAAAACAACAATATTAATATAATGGCTTTGATTCCCTTAAACATTTCTGTACTTAATTCTAAAATTTTCTGAGGTTGACAGATGCTTTTCCATCGAGGAAGACAATTACTGTCTCAGTTATTTGAGTTTATTTAACTCTGAATATTTGGTCAGCATGAAGTGTGGGTCTGTGGACATTCAGGGCAGATTGTATTAAACTAAGGTAACAGTTGTACCATCCCATATAAGTTTTGGGGTTGCCTTCTCTGCATGCTCCAGTTATATCTGTGATCAAAGATTTTAGCTGGCACACCAGCTAGGTTCTCAGTTAAAACCGTGATAGGGTGCACTAAAAAAACATTATTTATAATTGCTCTGTCAAGAACTCCATTACTGGGTGCAGTGGGTGGCTCAGTCAGTTAAGCGTCTGCCTTCAGCTCAGGTCATGATCCCAGGGTCCTGGGATTGAGCGCTGTGTCGGGCTCCCTGCTCAGCGGGGAGCCTGCTTCTCCCTCTCCCTCTGCTGCTCTGCCTGCTCGTGCTCTCTTTCTCTTGCTGTCTGTCAAATAAATAAATAAAATCTTAAAAAACAGCAACAACAACAACAACAAAAAACCCGCCATTACTGAAAGGAGACAGTCCCAGAGCCAGGATCATTAAACCAGCTATATACAGCCTACACTTCTTCGTGACACTCATATCTGCAGCTCCCACACAGTGTGATCATTTGACTACATGTTGCATTTCTTTGGTTCCTGAGAATGGAAATGCCTTCTTGCCTAACTCCAAATGCTGTGCAGCTTGATGGGAAGTTCCACGTATTTTCCTGTACTTTCTAGGACCAGCCAAGTCTTTGTATGCTAACGTGGGAATGGATGGAATTCAATGGATTCTGGACATCTTTTGGAATTATTGTTGTAGCAGTTATAGTAGAAAGGTCTCTAAGAGGGCCATCTATTGCACAACTCCAGAGGGTGACCTTTACATTACAGTATGTGTGGATGTCTTCCCTAAGTGATGCACTGTGCCCTCTCCTTCATTCTGCTGGCAGTTAAATGAATGATGCTTCAGCCACACAGGCAGCTGATCTATTGCTGTCCCTGTGACTATTTTCCCTCCTCATGGGAAGCCTCCTGGAGACACCTGGCCCACTGATCTTACTGCTTTCTCCCACTTCTTAATTTATCAGTCCTCCTTTTTCTCATTTCCTATTCATCCAGCATAGATTCCATAGTCTGCCATTCTGATTTTTTTTTCACATCTGACAGATGAAACTCTAACCCTGATGAATCCAACCTCTGAGTGAGCCTCTCCGCCGCTTAGGGATGCTAAAGAAAGTCCTCAAGCAGACACTTTGGTCCCACTACCAGTCCATCCTGATCATCTGCCATAGAGAAGCCTTGAATGCCACCTGGGAGTCCACTGGGTTCATATGTCAGCTCCCTGGCCTGGGATCTGCCGTGCCATCCCAGCCTCAAATATCTGACTTCACAGCTGACCCCCATCTCCTAGGATGGGGATCAAAGGAAATAGAAGATGTGGGAGAGGACACTGCTCACTGTCCATCTACTCCATAAATACTCTCCCGTCTCCGCGCCCTTCTTTCTCAGGCTACCAGAGAAATGCTTTTCTTCTCCTTTTAAGGATAACTCCTTCACACATTCTGGTTTCACTCTCTGGCTGACTCCTCAGGGATCTTCACTAGAAATTATTATTGTTTTTGGTACTTATAAGCCCTCCCTCTCAACTGGGTCATTCCCATTGATTGGCTTTTGGAAATGTGTGTGTCTTTCATAAAACAAAGCAAAACATGTAAAATAAAAAAATAAGCAAAAAAATAAATGCCAACAACAAAGAATTCCTTCAGTCCCCAATCCTCCACCAGACCTATTTCTGTTATTACCTTCTGGAAACCTCTTCAGAGGTTATCAGGTTGTTTGTACAATAGTAATGCTCAGTTTGTTTATCTAGCACTGTCTAGCATCTTAAGAGGACTTATGAAATTTTATCAAAATTTCCAAATATATTCAATTGTATTTATTTAAAGTAGAACGGTAACATAGACTATAATAAAAAAGAAAATACTAGCAAGGATGTGGAGGAATTGGAACCCTCATTCATTGCCGATAGGAATAAAAAACGGTAAAGCTACTTTGGCAAAACTATTTGGCAGTTTCTGAAGAGGTTAAACGTAAATTCACCATACAACCCAGCAGATGGCCACTAATTGGTTAGCAGATGTGGTGTATCCATATCCATACAGTGGAATGCTAGTCATCAGTAGAAGGGATTGAAATACCCATGCTGTGGCATGGATGTTCCTCAAGAACATCATGCTAAGGCGAAGAAGCCAGGCAGAAAAGACACGTTATATGATTCCATTTGTCTACACTGTCCAGAAAAGCCAAATTGATAGTGACAGTAAGAGTAGTGGTTGACTGGGGCTGGAAATGGGCACAAGGAATCTTTGGGGGTGATGCAAATACTCTAAAATTAGATTGTGGTGATGGCTACACAATTCAATAAATTTACTAAAAATTATTGAGTTGTACATTTAAGACAGGTGAATATATGTTATATTCATGATACCATAATGAAGTTGTTTGGGAAAAAAAAAAGCAGTAAGGAGCCAGTTCTTGATGAGTTTTCTCATTGCACCAGCTACTTAACGCGAATAGAAGTGGAACTGTAAAAAAACAAGTTGAGATGTTATATTGCATCACTATGTTTGTATCCTTTGGGCAAATCCCAGTAGTACAATTGCTGGGTCGTAGAGTACCTCCGTTTTTAACTTTTTGAGGAACCTCCGTACTGTTTTCCAGAGTGGCTGCACCAGCCTGCATTCCCACCAACAGTGTAAGCAGGTTCCCCTTTCTCCGCATTCTCGCCAACATCTGTTGTTTCTTGTCTTGTTAATTTTAGCCATTCTGACTTAGCATTTGCAACAATGTGGATGGAACTAGAGGGTATTATGCTAAGTGAAATGAATCAGTCAAGGAAAGACAATTATCATATGATTTCACTTATATGTGGAATTTAAGAAACAAAACAAAAAAAAAAGCCTAAATCAGAGAGGGAGACAAACCATAAGAGACTTAGTTCTAGGAAACAAACTGAGGGTTGCTGGAGGGGAGAATGGTGGGGGATGAGGTAATTGGGTGATGGACATTAAGGAGTGCACGTGATGCAATGAACACTGGATGTTATATGCAGCTGATGAATCACTAAACTGTACCTCTGAAACTAATAAAAAAAAAGATGCTATATTGTAGTTCGATATTAGAAAATCAAAATAAAAATATTTGTGTTTCACAGGCCATTTTTTAACATTTTTTTGGTCATACAGTAATGAGGAAAATACCTACCTCCAACCTACTGGCTCCAGCATACCCAAGTGATAAGCACTTCTTTCCTTTTATATTTTGCTAATACGCTGGGGGGATGTCCTTAAATGCAAATGGGTAGTGTGGCGTACAATAATATTTTCCCCACGCTGAAATCTTGATGACAAGAATGCATGGTCAGTAACGTGAAATTCTTTCGTGGCTCTTTGACCATAATTAAAATGCTAGCCGAGTTGGGGACAGGATGTTTTAATCTGATCAAGATATTTACATCCCCTTTCGCCCATCTGTTCATATTTTACAAGATGGTAATTCTTGAGTAAGTAGGTAATGCCGTAATTTTACATTTTAAACTAACCAGTTGCCTACCAGAAAGCCAAGAATAATGATTTAAGAAAATAGATTCAGCACAGTTTGTAAGGAGGCAAATACTGTGTAGGCAAAAGAAATAAGGAATGGTAAACCCTTTTCCCAGGAAGGAAGTCTGGGATTGGCTTGATTAGAACCTTCAACATGAAAAGTCATTTCAGAGGACAAACAGCCATCCTTGTCCAGGTATTTTTCTTCTCCAAAGAGAGCAGACTGAGAGGACATGAGTTTAAAAAGGTGTTATAGTTAGTGGAAGGAAGGAATTTCCTGACAAGTTGGTGTACTTAAGGATGGGATCCTGAGGGAGGGTATGGAGGCTTCTCTCTGGGAATCCTAAAAGCGAACATAGCTATGTATGCAAGAATTACCGAAAAATAAATGTTTTATATTTCTTATGAAAAATAGAGTTTTCCCACTTGTTCAGAACTTGATTTAATTTATTATGAGTCTAATATTTGTTTAAAATGGCAAAATAATGATTGTGTGAAGGACGATAGATAGGTTTAAAAAATTTACAACCTGGCAGTTTGTGGTGTGGGAAACATGCTTGTTTATAAGGTTGACATATCTACACGTATACTGCAAAGATTGTCTTTTTCAGAAACGTGATTTGCAGCCAGCACATCTGTTGTTCTTATGTAAGGGATTAAAATGAGCTATTTTTGTTGAAGTTCAGCTGTAGAGTAACAGAGTGTTAAAGCAGCTTGCTAAAAACGTTACCTATTTTAGGGTTTTTTTCTGTATGTTAATCTTTAAAAATATTCTTTTGCTCTATATGAGAAAGCCTTGTTCTTTGTTTAAAAAAATAAAAGTTTTATGTGGTTTTGTGTTTTTGTTACATGATAGCATTTAGATGATATCAAAGTTTTTCTAGCTTAGCATTTTGAATGTTAAATCCTATCCAAGTTTTCTTTTTCCCAGTACATTTTTCATAAAAATCTTACCAACATTATTGACTCTGCTTTCTTTGAAGGTGTGATTGTTTTGTTCTTGGAAATCTGAAATAAACTTGTTCTGGCTTTCCCCTTCAGATGGAATTATATCATTTGCATGAGGGCTTATCAGGAAATCCTGACTATCGTCTTACAGTCCCAAGAGTTAATAAACTGTAGTCATACAGTCTCTGTGAAAGGGGTGGAAAAAAACTCTTTTCACATATTTCTGTTGTAATTTTAAAACAAATGTGAGTTGTTTCGTTAGTCAGTCTTCACGAAACTGACCTTTCTCTGATTTCCTGTCTCTCAAATCAGCAACAACAGCACTCAAATTAAAAACTGTTTGATTAATGATTGAGTTCTGCTTTAAAAGAGTAAATACTGATCATCTACAGGGTTCACTAAACAGACTGACACAGAAACAAAAATCAGATTGTTAGAACTTAATGTTTACAGACATACTAGACTCCTCAAATATATTTGTGGTATGGAAGGATA